>NW_008600998.1:2721-3513 GCF_000691845.1 Merops nubicus | reverse complement strand
CTGAGCAGATCACTCACCTGGTCACACCAAACACAGGTGCTATCTATGTCACACTGTTAGCAGTGCCAGGCTCCAGCACTCTCTGCAGCAAGAGGTCTGGACACCTGCCTGTGTCCATGGGACCTCTGTCTGGGTCACCGCGTTCTTTCTCACACAGACTTTCGCCCAGGGCGCAACCATCGCTGGTCCTGCCCATGCGACCGAGAGCTCAGACTGCAGCTCCTCCACACCTCCTTTGTTCAGCCTTGCCGGATGTCTACGACCCCCGAGGTCTTCGGGGCAGCTTCTCGAGGTGGGGGTGGTCCCTGCACCTGTGGCTTCGCCCATACCTCGCCTGCAGCTCTCGCAAGAGCCACCGGTTCTGACAGGGACTGCTCTGCTGTTCTTATGTCTCCCAGCTTCAGGAGACCCCTTTGGATCACTGAGATCTGCCAATCTGTCGTGGGACAGACTGGCTCCAAAGGGCTGCTCTGCATGACTGATTGATAGTGATAGGATAAAAGATAAGTGTGTCTTTACAAAAAATGATATTTTAGAAGATAGAGAGGACTTTTGTAATTATGTTTTAATTACAATATATATCTTAATGCAATATGCAGGCATAGTATAGCAGCTTTGCAGAAGGGTGTGAGAGGCTTTATCTATGGAAAAGAAGGGCAAAAATCTACTGTCACCATGAATTGGCAATTTTGCTAACTTTGAGGAATTAGTATGCATGGTTAATAAACTCATACATAGTAACTTCTCCTCCCAGGGAGACATAAAATGAAGTTAATGAGACATACAATGACT
>NW_008600998.1:0-2700 GCF_000691845.1 Merops nubicus | reverse complement strand
GAGTGGGCAGACGGGGAAGTCTGTACATTCCGAGTACCTCAGCCAATGGAGAAAGGAGGAGGGAAATCTGCGTCCGGGAAATTGGGATAAAAAGAGGGCTGCGCCACCCAGCAAAACTGAGAGACCCCACCGGGATCTGCCCGTGGACTCTCCCTTTATTCAAATAAAGTATATTTTTTTTACAGGACTCCTCTTTCTCCTATTGGAACATCAACCTCTGACAATGTCATTTTCCGCACAATTGGAGGCTCGTCCGGGATCCTTCAGCCTTCCAGGGACTGCAGGCAGCGAATGGAGCTGACAGCGCCTCACCCGTTCTTTGGTGATCAGTTCCCTTAGGCGGCTGCCGGCACAGGACGACTGATTGGGTGCCCAAAACTTTTCAGGAGACAGATGAGTGGCAGACCAGGGGGGTCCATGAAGATACTCAGAGGGAGTTGAGGAAAACCTCACCTGGTGAGTTTTGTGGGAGCTTTGGGGGATAGGGTAATGGGTAAAGTACAGGACAGCTGAGAAAAATAGTTTAGGGCCGGTATAACTCCCAAGACAGCGCCCAAGGAGGGCAGCATGGGATAGGCAGTAGGTCCCCGATGGATAGTGTGGGAGAGCAGGGGTTCAACTCCCCTTCCTGGCAATTGGGGTGACGACCCCAAAAACACCCCCAAAGCAATTAAGGGTGAAAAAATAAGAAAGAAAAAAAATTTAAGGTTTAAATACTAAAAGACTTCATCTGATGAGTGTAATGAGAAAAATTCTGGATGTTGTGACACTTGCAAGTTCAAGTTTCCTCTGGTGGTTGTTTCAGACAGAGGGTCTTGATAATGCCTGGGTTTAAAGGGATTGTATTAAAGTATTCTCTTTTGGATTCTCTGGTTGCCCATTAGAAGCAGAAAAGACTGTGGCAAGGCAAGAGAGGGTTCTTAAGGGTTCAAGTTTCCTCTGGCGGTTGTCTCAGACAGAGGGTCTAGATAATGCCTGGGTTTAAAGGAGTTCAGGTCTCCATTTGGTCTGCCGTAAGTTGGTACTTTGAAATTCACACTTTGTTTCACTGAAATATGATTATCAGAGCTTGATCATTGTTTTGGTGTGTTGGTCTAAATGTGTTGTTGTTTTGTGGTTTTTTTATATATCAATGGTAATAACATTTGGATATCACTCAGAATCTAAGCCCAGCCACCCCCAGCCCCTCTGATATCTGAGGATACGCTGGAACGCAAGGGGGTTTATTTTCTGCCAAATTGTTCAACCTCTTGCTTTGGGAGGGAAAAAAAAAAAAAATGGTCCAACAATATCCCTGGAAAGTCTCTTGGGGAGGATGCTGAGGTTGTAGGATAGCCTGCACATTCCTCCAGAGATAACTAATGAAACATTGGTAAGGTTGGTTATTTTTTTTGGTGGTACTGTTTAGAAGGGTTCGAGTCCCCTTGAAGGGGTTCAGGTCCCCTGTATGGTTGCCTGCCCACAAGATGCAGCGAAAGCTACACAGGGTTAAGCTGCAAAGGCACCTGGAAGGGGTTGGAGTCCCCTGCCTGGAAATGGTTTAGCATCGGCTTTGCTTATGGACTTACGGCTTTGTCTTTGCGGTTGTAGTTTGGTATCTGGGTTTGGGTATTAGGATCAGCAATTATCTTGCTCAGTCTCTAAATTTTTGGCTTGGTTATCAGAACTACAGATCTGGTTTTGTGTATCTGATTAGGCAATTGATTTTACATTTAATATGGGAAGCATCCTGGAAAAATTGCTTCTGGAGTGTGTTTTAAATCACTGGACACAGGTTGTCAGACCCTCTGGGTGGGGTCACAATGAGAGAGAATTTGATTAAATAATGTCATGATTGGTGGCCAGTTTATACCCTGAATGATCAGGAGCTCTCAGGAATAATTATGAAACTAGGAAGGACTGTAGGTTAGTGAGTAAAGGAAGTTAACTATTTGGGATATGTTTTGACTAAGGGTTTGTGGTATGTTGATTCAGAAAGGATTCAGGGGATCTTAGGAATTCCATTACCTAAGACCAAGAAAGAGCTGTGATAGTTTTTAGGACTACCAAGATATTACAGGACATGGATTGAGGGTTTTTCTGTTTTAGCCAGACCCCTGTATGATTATCTTACACAAAATAGCCCAGATGTTGTGGTACAGGCACCAGAGGGGAAGCAGACCTTTGAAGTGTTAAAAAGTGGATTAACTAAAGCCCCCTCCCAGACCGGGAAAAAGAATTTTAATTATATGTGGATGTTAAACAGGGCCACGCTAAAGTAATTTGAATACAAGTATATGGAGGAAGCCGAAGATAAGTGGCTTATTTCTTCAAAATATTGGAACTAGTAGCCAGAGCATGCCCCATTATTTGCAAAACTGTACATCCATGTCTTTAAGGGTAATGGAGGGCCGGAAACTGACAGCAGGGGGGATTGCCCGTTGTTACGGTTCTGCATCAAATTAAGGCTTTGTTAACTGAGAGAGCTTCTAAATGGATGATCAGTACTAGGTTATTGCAGCATGAAACTTGCAGCCCCCAGCACAAGAAGGACGTGGACCTGTTGGAACGTGTCCAGCGGAGAGCCACAAAAATGATCAGAGGGCTGGAGCAGCTATCCTATGAGGACAGGCTGAGGGAGTTGGGGTTGTTCAGCCTGGAGAAGAGGATGCTCCAGGGGGACATTATAGCCATCTTCCAGTACCTGAGAGGGGCGTACAA
>NW_008600997.1:0-32690 GCF_000691845.1 Merops nubicus | reverse complement strand
ACAGAAGGAAAAACAGGTGAAATTTTAAGAGATCACCCCTAAGGGGAAGCTATATAATGCCTCTGTTAGAGTTCCCTAATGCTCTCAGTTGTAGAAACTAGAGAGTGAAATCATGGTTTCTCAATTTTGTAGGCAAAGTTTGTACTGATTTCCTCTAGAGTAACGTGCAGTCTTTCCCTCCATCCTCATATCCTCAAGTCATGGGTTTAAAGAAAAACCTAAATCATTGCTCATTTTTATCCAGATGCCAGTCAGGATTACTCCCCTGAAGTTCTGTGCCAGTAGGAGTGCTGTGAGAGAAGAGCCAATTCCCACTTGTGTTATCATATTTACCCAGCAAACCCTCCTGCACTACATCATTGTATATACTGTGAAGCCAGGCATTTGTCTTTTCCACAGGACACTCTCCTTGCTGGTGGCAAAGGACATTACAAAGCACAAGGCATTTCAAGCTGTGCTATTTCTTCTTCCCTCTGGGAGCCATTTTCCTCCAGATAATCTGCTTTTTATAACTCATATGATAGTCTAGCAAAGTTTACATGTATCACAATACTCAGAACAACATCCTTAAGTAGATGGAAAACACATTTTTCTGAGTAGAGAAGCTCATTTAAGTGTCTACTGTAAAAATACTTCCAAATCCTTCCTCTTGTAGAAAAAACAGACTCTGGAAATGCAGTAAAAAAATAGGAGTGATAGTAATGACAAGCAGGTCAGATGTGCAGGTTATTAACCTCAAGAGTGCTTTATTAAACAAGTAAACAGTTTAGTAATTTCAATAGCTGGATTAATTCTTGAGTATGTCAAAAATAGGGCCTCTGTTAGCAGGCTTTGGGAAGGATGTTTTGAAGATCTTATTGCAAAGGTTGTAAACAAAAATTTTATTGTCATACTTCAGGCCTCTGCACCTGGACTCGAGAATTTACACTAAAGTGAAAATCATCAACAAGATAGAGAGTCCCATTTTGCAATAAGAATACAGTGCTTTTAGGACTTGTGGGCCTGAAATTAGCCAGCTAGATCTTCATCACAAAAAAGTAAGCAATTTCATATCCTTTGGATTTGTCAATTAATTATTTGTATAAATATTAATAAATTTGATTGATGGTATTTATATAAAGTGACTCATTGCATGAAAGAAATTTAAAAATCTGTAATTTGTCTGATTAATTATAACTAAACAACACCTAAACGTAAAATACTGTACTCTGAATATCAACATTGATCTTTTCACTAAAAACCCAGAACAAAAGCAAAGAAACAAAACCAGGAAAGAATACTTTGGGCAAAATCTGATAACAAACACTCGGACACTTTGAGTTGCCAAGGGCATGAAGTAAGAAGAACCAGCAGGTAGATTTGTTGGCTAAGTATTTACCCCATTCTATTCAAAGTATATTTTACTTCTGCTTTCAATAGAAATATATGAAGACCTGCTCAACCACAAGAAGTTTGGGGCATGCTTACAGAAACGTTACATTGGGATTTGATTTCACGCAGAAACCAACATTTTTCTAAAGAAAACTCCAGAACTGTGACCTTTGCTATCTTATTCTTACAGGTTTAACATGAAATGAAAGGGGGAAAGGACCGTATGAGATCCACAAAACTCTGGAAAACTGAAAGATTTGGCATCAATTTTCTTTTAAATAAGTAACCACACTGCAATGACAGACTTGAATTTTTTTCCCTTTGCATGTGTCTATAGTTTGTTCTCTCAACATTACAGTACCACTTGCATTACCTTGATGGCCTTCATGCTGATAGCTATGAGTCAT
The DNA here is from genome assembly GCF_000691845.1 of Merops nubicus. Classification (NCBI taxonomy): domain Eukaryota; kingdom Metazoa; phylum Chordata; class Aves; order Coraciiformes; family Meropidae; genus Merops; species Merops nubicus. The sequence continues at coordinate 30,912 of NW_008600997.1, read as the reverse complement.
AGGGCATGTTTGTGAAATATCTTCTAATTCTTTGAAGTTGTAGCCTGTAATCCTTTGCAAATTAATCATACTGACATTAAACCATACCAACATGCCTCTATTTAACTACCCAGTCTTATCCCCATGACTTTTCTGAAACAGTTGATAAAATTAAGTTTTATTTACAGCTGAATCATGTGTACAACCCGAAATATCTTGGGAAAGATATCTAATCTACCAGCATAATCAGTGGTTACCAGTACCTTGGAACATACATCATTTTTTTTGCAACAAAAATGTTCTCCACGGCACAAAGATTACACAGAAGATGTTTATGCTTAATCAGGCCACAAGGAGACTATTTAGGGTGTACTTTTTTTTTTGTTTTGTTTTGTTTTGTTTTGTTTTCCCTTCTCTTTTTTCCTCTCTTTTCTCTCCTTTTTCTTTTCAATCATTAATATACAGTTATGCCAACACTTAAAATAATGCATTGATTAACTTGTCCACCTGAAAAGAAAAAACTTAGCAAGATGGGTCCTCCTAGTTAGCTGCTTGAATAGCTGCTGCCTGTTCAATCTCTATCAGTGCCAGCAGAAATTAGAAATATTTTAATTTATTATAAGCCGTTGAACCAAAGAGATCTGAGCTGTGGGACTGTTCTTGCAAGTTGCTAATCACCTCTGGGAGCCGTTCTGTGTCTCAAACTCTCATCATACCACTGGGAACTGATGAGCAGAGAAAAAAAAAATGCAAAACAGTTTCTGCAAATATTTGCTCACATTTAAAATAAAATCAGTTTTGCTTTGTTGGTACCTCATTTTATATTCAACCCTTGATGAGTATTGGCAGTATATTGGCAAAAGTGAATGATAAGTATTTATGCCTGCAATACTAACATGATTATTCAGTCAGTGAGGAAACAAAAAATGTCATGATACACCCAACTGCCTAGATCTGTTGGCATAGATGACTTGCTAACAGTGCCCGTGGTAAAAGTTCAAACTCCATACTGGAACACTGGTAATGATAGACCAGAGAGATTTTCTTTTTGCTCTTTATTAAGTATTGCTTAATGGAATTCACAGAGCAGATGATCATACAAGGGTAGTAACACAAAGATCATTAAAAAAAATCATTATTTATTTATCAGTATGACTCAGTAGGCAAAGTATTCAAACTTAGAAAACCAGATGCTTTGACTACTGTAACATCACTGGTTTCTATCTTGCTTCAGTTTTTCAACCTAAAAAGTGAGCACATTTCCTGTTTTGCAATAAAGCCCTTTATAAGCTAGAAGTATCTGCCTATACACAAAAGAAGACCATATTTCGATACGAGATTTCAGACTTCTGCAGCTTTCACCTGCTTGGTCAGGTCTACACCACTCTTTCATAATATGTCTAAGGATTCTATGACATGATGTATAAAAAAGAATTTATAGACTATTGTGTTTTGTTTTGTTGTTTGTTTTGTTTTGTTTTAAAACCCAACAACTAAAATGAAGGCAATAAGGAAATATACGATGTTAAAAGATACTAATTTTGCATCCTAATTTACTAAGACAGGAAAAAATAAAAATAAAATCAATAAAATAAAATCCTATTCATTTTAAATTCCTGATACATTTGAAAATATCTGTCATTTGATCCATTAGAGAAAAAGCAGAAAAATCACAAATTTTCATTCTTTCTTCAGCCACAAACCATAAATTCAGGCTTTTAACACAACCTGAGAATTATTCTTGCTTTGCATTTCCTGGTTTTACATCATTATAATTCCATTTCCTGCAGGGATGTTGCTCTTGATTTACCCTGACAGAAGTTAATTGCAAGTAAGAATCTTTTTTTTTTTGTTTTTCCCCTTCACTTTTGCCTCCTTTTTTTCACATAACTACTTAGTTAAGCCAGTTATGCTGAATTACACCTCTGTCATATTTCACCTCTCCCTCAAATGCAGATATGACCTTGGGCTTGGCTTTCACCAAGCCATTCCAATTCAATTAGAAAGCAAACTCAGCATGCTACGTGTCAAAGTGAACGAGTGTTCTAAGGAAAGTAAGAGCAGATCTGTGAAACTAATGTTAAAAACCTTACCCAGCTGAGAAGAAGGGTTCACATTCTTGTCACTTCATAAACGTCTTGCAGTTTTCTTCCTCCTTCTTCTTTCCCCTTTGCCTATTTGTACTGTTTCTGGCATGGGACAGGGTTTCTTTTCAGAAAGATAAGGCAGAAGGACTCTCATTCAGGCTGAAAAGTGTAAACACGATTTCATCTGAACATAGTACACTGGAATGATCTAATGCTACTAAATCCCTTAAAGCCACCTTTGCAAAACTATGTTCCAAAAACCCCACAGCCTATCTGCGACATTTCCACGCTCTTTCCTCCATGCTGGTGTGCTCTTGCCCCAGCAAGACCGTGTCCCACTGTCTCTTGCCAACATTTCAAAATCCTCACCACGGTCTTCACAGGCCCAAATTTCATTTCCAGTCAACAGTCAAATCGTCCCTGGCTGCCATTTACCCCAATGTTACTAAGCCCACCTTACTCTAATGGAAAATTCCTATGAAGCATTTACATATTTAGTGCTGCTTCCTTCTCCTGAAAAGTGAGGAAAAGATATGGGTTTCTGTGAATACACCTGGGCAACATTTTCTGATCTCATTCATTCAAGACTGACAGTGCCTGCCCTCTGAGTCACCATACACTCATTGTCTGCAAAGGTTTAATAAGGAACTACTAATAACCACATGTCAGCTTTTCCTTTTGAGATTACTACATAAAAAATTACCTAAGTAGGTAGAGGACAAATAAGCTAAAACTTTACTTCACCTTTAGGACCTCCATGAAATCTTAAATCACATTTCAAAGGATAAGTATCTCAATTGAGTTGATGGCCATGTTACAGTCTTGATTAAGACAGCAAAGGTTGAAATGGTAGACTGATATTTATTGTAAACCTTCAGGATTACTTCCTCTGGTGATCAACGTATTAAATAATTTCTGTATAACACTCTGTTGAGAACTGAGTAAATTTCTTGGCCTTAAAAGTTCATGTGCAAAAAATTTTTTCTTCTTTCTTGTACTTAGAACAAGATTCAGTGGTCTGTCAGCTTGCAAAGAAAAACACTCAGACATTCAGTTCTTGTTGGCCTTCATCAGAATATTACATAATTTATAGCGTATGTGACCAGCTTGTGCCTTCCAAGTTGTAAACATCTTTTATTTACATTGTGGTAACACTGAAGTGTCCGATGACAGGTCTAAATCCTGCTTTGCCGTACCCTGTAGAGACGGCAGAACAAAAAAGGCAGGAACAAAAAAGGACCCTGTCTTCCACATTAACTTGGAGGTGGGGCAAGATGACACCTATATAAAAGCTGCCTCTGCTTGTAGTGGGGTTGGGAAGTTTGCCTATGGGGTGTGCTGGGGTTCTGGTTATTGAAAAGGCTCCCTGACCCTTCATGGCAAGTCAGGCTCCGAGGATGGTGGGGCAAGATGGAGACAGGAGGAGAGTTATGGGGCTTTCTCCTGGCAATTACACTGGGATTGGGCTCCTTGTCTGGCTGGTTTGATCTTCCACAGCATGGTTCCTTGGCTAGCGTCTTTCCTTCTGCACATCTTGTGTTGTGAGTGAATACATTGGTCTATTCATCTCTCCAGTAGTTTGGCACCTTGGATCTCTGGTGTATGATTTAAGAGCAAAAGGTGGGGGGTCTTTGGTTGCTGGTTTACCTGCTGATTATAATATTATTCCTAGCTAGTAAAGCGGTCAGCAGAAGTGCAGGCCTAGCAGATAAGATTTAACTGAGAATCTACTTTTGCACTTTCACATTTCCCTTAATGTGAACTGGGTTGAGAAGACTGAAATTACTATAGTTTTTTCTCTTTTAGTATGAAAATAAGAAAGTGCAGACTTGAAAAGCATGGTGATTAAAGACAGGGTAAGCATGTCTCTTGCCCCTCAGCATAGCACTCCCTTTCTGTGCATTTACCTTGGTGAACTACATGTGACCTACAACCTTCTATCTTCTCACACACATTTAATAGGCAGGATTTAAAAGTGATTATCCAAGTTGACACTTGGGAAACACAGCCTGAAGGTAGAAATTAGGAAGAACTGCCTGAAGTTCACCACAAAACTGTAGAGAGCACAATGCACAGGAGGGAAAACCTACTGAGCAATATTAAGTGTTATTTTTCAAGTTCATTAATAAATGTAGAGAATTTTAAAAAGGGAATTATGCTTCCTGAAGTCCTAAGGGATTTTACTACCAACTGTCTGAAAATTATCATTTTTACAGATAAGCCAATTAAAGGGAAATAAGGCTTTTGCATCATACTGTGAGTACTAAACAGGGAATTTAAAAAGATCTGTTTCTGCTTAGTAATTTAATAAGATTTTGTGGTTTATATTCTCACAATGGGCAGTTGAAGAGCACAACCTTTTCTATAATTTCAATTAGAAGTGAGTTGTTTATTGATTTGGGACATATGAGGGCAAGATTCATTATTGCAGTTTTCCAATAACAACTATTTTGGTGTGAAGAGAAGCTATGAAATGGTGATTCATAATACTGTGTTAAGGAGGGAGCCCAAATCCAGACCGTCAGTTACTGGCCCAATCTCACTGCCTCTGAGTAGTGCAAAAGCTCATTTTATCTCAGTGGGTTAACTCTCTCTACAGTTGAAAACTGAAACACACACTTTCAGGAAAGGAACACAGTAAAGCATACTTACATTATATAATATTCTGTGATATAAAGAATAAGAGTGAAAACCTCTGACATAGCCATGTATCATTTATATGCTCCCATCTGAGATTTCTCTACATTTTTTAGCATGATGTACAATGGTACTGCTCAGAAATGTGAAAGGGTTGATACTTTGTCATAGCTCTGTGTGTGTGTGCACAAGTCATGGTTTGGACCCAGCTGGGAGTTGAGCATCAGGTGGCTGCTCACTCACACCACACCTGACCCATACCTTCATACCCCCTATCCCTCCCCTCTGGTGGCATGAGAAGGTAAATAGGGACAAAAAGGCAAAACCCTGTGGGTTGAGATAAGGGGAATTTAATAGGAAAACACAAGAGGTAGAAACAGCAACAATAATAACAATAATAGTAACTAAACAATATATAAAGTGAGTGATAGAAAACAAACCTGTCTATGGATGCCCTGAGCTCTCTAGAATGATGCAGCCAACCCTGTAGCTACTGTGAAAAGATTCATGTGCAGATTTGGGCTGTACACCATTACAGAGTAAAAAGTTCCAACATGCCATACAGAATCTTTACCTGAGGGAGGGACTTGAGCACGGTTGGGGGTATCAGGAAAAATAACCACATTAGCTTCTGAATCTGAGTCCAGACAGATTTGGCAGGCCTACTGATGTCAGTGGAAGGCTGAACCGTTTTGTGATCAGATGAGAATGAAGCCCTTAAGCAGTGGCAATGCGTCCCCTTTGTTCCTCCCAGTACCACCTGGATTTCCAGTCTATCAACTTAAATAACATCTCCTTTGCATGCAAGACAAAGGGTCATAACTCAAAACTTGATTCCAGTAGTAGCACAAGGATACAGGCAGGAAAAGATACAAGCTATAATAACAGAAGAACTTGTGTGTCCCACTTGTCTTTCAGATGGACTAGAACAAGATGAGGAATTACATTGCTTAGATTTTCTCATGAAAATCTCAATGCATTTGCAATCAAAAACAGGTAAAAAAAGTAATTTCTTCTTAGCGATTACAATCTAACAACACAAAGATGGTGAGCAGTGGATGGAATTAACCAAAATAACTGTCCACTAGGGCAGACAGTGAAACACTTCCATGCATTTCTACCTTTCTCTATACAGTGCATAACATCTTTAGGATTGCATACTCATCTGGACTGTGTAGCTAAGAAGACTTATAATATGCAGAACTTGCAACCCCAGTACATTGACTGATTCATTTTGCAGAAATGTCTTGCTGTTTTTTAACCAAAACTTGCATAGACTGTTTATTTGAATGCATGTAGTCCTTATTTTCAAAGGTAAGTGCTTAAGACTTTAAAGAATAATTCAGATCTTACTGTAATCAATGAGAGTCTTTTCTTTTATTTCAGTAGACTTCAGATTAGTGTCTCACATTTTTTGAAGGGGGGGAAAAAAACCTAACAGTTTTTTTCCTTCTAAATCCTGAAGGTCAGTTGTGTTAAAAATGGGATTAAGTCAGCTTCCTTTAGTTTAGGAACGTACTTGTGTATTTTCCATTCCATCACACACTTCAAGGTCACCATGAGACTTGTTAAGAGTATACAAATACAAAATTCCCATTGTTTGTCATAGAAAAAAAATGTGGGGTGGCTTTTTTAAACATTAGTTTATGGATACAGGTGAAAACTGGTAACAGATATACCATCAAATGAGCTTTCCAGAAGACACGTTAATTTGAACCTCAAATTTAAGTAAGCAATACAAAATATATGCTGTAAGCCAAACCTGAATTCATAATTGAAACTATTTTCACTGCAGAAACTGGAATCTAAAAGCCAATTCTCTTAGAGAATTTAAATTTATTTTATAGCTTGCAGTTATCAAATTCCCAGTTCACATAAAGCATTACAATTTAACAGATTTTCGTGGAGCTATACAGCTTATACTACCCAAAGATCTTGCTTAGAAGTATATCCAGTAAAAGTAGCACAAATTTCCAGTACTGAGTACTCTGATAAATAACTCCAAGAATGTTTTTAGCAATTCATTCAGAATACTGAATGCACCTAAACATCATATTTTCATAGAAAACTAAAATTTTCCATTTGCCTGTATTTATGTGGCCACGGGCTTGTTGTGATTAACTTCTGAAGGTGGTTTGGCTCATGTCTTAGAGATGTATCTTAGGTGATCTGCTGTCAGGGTTGTTTTTGTATCCCTTCAAGAGACATGATGTTCTGTGAATATTATGTCTTTTGTAGCCATTGTTATTGCTGTTGTCAGAAGAGCTAATAAAACTGGCAAAGAGGCAGAGCTCAGCCTCTTTGAGCTACTGCCTGTTAAGCACTCACACCCTTTGTTCTTGTCTTGAACAGGCCTTGAGAACTTGCTTGAAGAGAGAATTATTTCGGTTTTTGTTGTGGATTTACCTGAGTCATAGTGGACTTGTTTTTAAAGGTAGCTATTTTTGTTCTACTGAAGAAGCTGCCCACAGCCTCTCAGGCTGGACATTTGTCTTTGCAGTATGTGCTTCACTGCTGTGGTCTGCCAGATCACCTGGTGACAGAACAAGTGGTCCAGTTCACTTCCCGTTTCTGCAAGGCGTTCACAGGCCTGCTGGGTGTGTAACTCCCTCCTCCAACTCTCTATCACTTGCAGTCAAATGGTCAGATGGAGCAGATCACGTAACAGTATCTTCTGCTTTACTTGCCACCAGGATGACTGGATGTCTCTCTCATCATTGGCAAAATATGCTTATAACAGTAGTGTCCACCCTTCCCCACAGCAGACCTCTCTCCTCATGAAATCTGGTTTTCCTCTCTGTGACCATCCAGCTACTCTGTCAGCTATTCAAGGGTTCTCCCCTGAGGGTTTCTTTGAGTGGTTATAATGTCTACATTTTTTTCATCAAGAACACCTGGGAAAAGCAGGGGCTGATTCCAAAGTCTGTTGATTGATGTCAGCAACCAGCCCAGAACTTTGTGGTTGGGTACTGTTTGGTTCTCTGATGAATACGTTGGTTCAATGCTTCGTTCTAAATTGGACCCCTGTTACATGGACCTGTATAAAATAATGGCCCAGGATGGTCTGGTTGCCTTTCATTTGCATCTTCCACATGCTCTCTAGACACACAGATGCTCATGTCTCCCTGTTAAACCTAACCAGCCAGATCCCTTACAGCTGCAGCCTCAACCCCTGTCTCCACTTATGGTCTAAGGCCAGAGTGAATATTGTTTCTGCATTTGGTATTTTGGATTCCAAGATATCCCCAGATATCCTGAAGTATTTGATTGATTGGGCAAGGTATGGCCTGGAGGACTATGCCTGTGTCAGATGTGCATGCCCTGACAAGGTCTGAGCTTTTCATGCTTGCTATCCTGCTAAGTCAGGTCCACTGGAGGGTGTGGGGGCATACGCTGGGTGAGGGGGTTATGCTTGCATCCCTTCAAAGAAGACTATGTTCTGTAAACATGGGTTTCATAGCCATTGTTGTTGCTTTTGTCAGGAGAGCTAACAAGACTGACAAGGAGGCAGAGCTCAGCCTCTTCAAACTATTGTCTGTTAAAGCCTTCACATGCCATGTTCCTGCCCTTTGCCTTGGGACTGCCCTGACTCCTGCCTACTAGGTATGACTGTCCCTTAGACAATATGATGAGTCTGTAAGCAGCTAAGTAATATGATATCAGTTCTACCCTTATATGTGGAAATAAACAAAAAAAATAAACCAAGTTGTGGGGTTTTTTTCAGCATTCAGTAACATAGTTTAGAATGCAGTACAATCCAAATCTGGCCTTCAGCACTTGCAACATGTGAGAAGTCACGTGCACAGGCAGCAATAACCAGGCCCTTTTCCCACCAACATCTATGGAGAATAGGGAAAGCCATTCTGAATGGAAGATTAGGGAGGTTGTCTGAATTTGCCCTTGGTGGCTTGGAAAAAAAGTGAGGCATGCTCAGTAAGACTTATAATGTGTTATTTAATGGGGTCCCATCTGATTACTCAAGTAAAGTGTTAGTTTTCATCCTAGACAGATCCCTAGTGTGGCTGTACCACACCAGCCATGCTGCTAAGAGAAACAACAGGAAACAGAATGTGTATGATGATAATAATAATACAAAGAAAATGTATCTCATGAGGGAATTGGCTGAACATGTAAGCCATGAAAACTCAGTAGACATCCACGGTATACTGTAGCTTTGCCTGTGAGGATTTTAGTTGCACTTACAGAGTCAGGGTAGTCAAGGCTACACTATTATTGATATATAAAGATTTTCTAGTTTAAAACCATTTTTTTTTTTTTTTTTGTGCTTTATAATTTTGTCTGCAGTTTCTTGGGGGCTGGCAAGAAATGAGTAAGTTGTTTTGCTATCTTAAGGATCAATAAAATCCTTGGAAATAAAGCTTCAATTGTTTTGGTTTTAGGAAGAAAAATCATTGTTGACTTTGTTACTTCACCATGTTTACAATCACCTGGAATCAAGAAAATAGGGGCTAGCATCTTTTGTTATTTAGTGTCTTTTTAACTGACAGTGCAATGCTGCTCCATTCAGTTTTAAAAACATTTGTCATTTTTTAACCCTACACCACATTTGTTTTGGAGCAAAATGATTTGACAACAGGTCTGTACCACTGGGAGCTTTACTACAGGCTTCAGTGGGAGCACGACTGGGATCTGTAATATCTTTCTGTTGGCTTGAATAGACTTAGATGATGGCCCCTGGCTTCAGGTGATACTCAGCAGTCAGTCTAGAGTTAAAATGAAATAACGCAACTGCCTCAGGTGAGAAAGAACAGAATCATGTTTTTCTTGTGTCTGCACTATACCCATTGACAATGCTTAGTTCATACATCTTTTCTGTAACTATTTATTGTGAAAGAAAGCCATAGTTTTTCAAAGGCCTTCCATAACCTTGAACTTTCTGTATATCACTTGCTTTGTATCAAAACTGTTGTATCTTAAATCCTGAAGAGCTGTAGAATTTCACAAGAGTTGTCTTTTGCGTGTCTTGGCAAAGTATAAAGAAAATCAACTTAATGCTTTCTTTGTAGAATGTTCCTTTAGTTGCACATCACTTCCTATTCTATGATTTTATTTCTGCTTTTCCTTGGAGAGGAAAAGCATATTTTTTTCAATTATCACAAGGGCATCACTAATGATCTAGTCTACCTGACTATTTTACCTCTTGAAATGGTCAATAAACTTGAATTATAATTCACATGAGGAATTTCAGCCTTTCATAATAAAACATTTTTACAGTTCTGCTTGAAAAGTAAAACAAACCTGTTTCTTACATAGTCAACTCTTCCTGCAGAAAGTAGACAATTTTCCCACATACAGACCATACATACGTTAAAAACCAGACCAACAAAAAACCTGTCATGGAGAAACAGTTTTTAAAATTAAGTTCACTCAAAAGGTAATTAAATAGCAAAGAGCTCTGAGATTCATTTTTAAACGTTCAGCTGTCTCCCTAATAGGAGGGGCAGTCAGTTCTTGAGGATTTTCGCTGTCCTTGTCTCAGGACAGAGAACAACTGAGCACAATCAACAGGGACAGTCTATCTGATTTTAATTGTCTTAAAAGACCAAAAGTGGGAGGTAGTCATACACAATTCTGTAATATAGTGTTATTTAGACAATTTAATTTATAAGTACAATTTCTATATTGGACTTTCTTCGTTTTGTATGTCTAGAGAGATTACAGCTGCTTACATTTATGATTTAAAACCTGACAGCTCAGGTTCATTTGATTTGTCAGATGAATTACGTTTCAGGAGACACTAAATTTTTCTGGCAAGCTGGAGCTTGATAAAGTTAAAAACAAAATAACAAACTTGAAAAATCAGTTTTTCACTGCAATAATCCAGTTCAATTTGCAACATCTGGGAAGAAAATAAAAATCTTCTTGGGAAGAATTAGCATGGCAATAATGCACATAACAGTAAAGCTTACTGAATAATAAGACATGTTTTAGTCTTCTGTCATTAAGCATTATCTTCACTCCAAAGATAATGTGTAAGAAACAGTATATATTTCCACATATCACTAACCTTTAAAAAGTGTGCATGCAACTTTAGATTTTTACTGACTGTCTGGCTACTGAAATCTCTAGTAATAGAGACAATGAAATCCAAGCCATGAGAAGTTTCCATCTAAAACCTAGTGGGACCAAAACTTAAAAGTTGTTTCATAAATGCTGCCGCTGCTCATATCTGTTTCTTTCAGTGACAGCACTGGAGGGCTCAACAGTAACCTCTCATTCATTTTCATTAGTGTCCATCAGCTAAAGGACATTGTGACTGGATTGTTGCTGGTGTGTTATGTATGACCAAGATAATGTTTTTTGGGGGAGGCAACACTTGGTTTGGCTTTTAAAGCCACAAAGGACTCCTTTAGTAAAACTTAACATTCATGTTATTTTTCTGGTTTTATTTAGATGAACCCAAATGCTGTGAATCGCTTCCTATTGATATGGACAATTTGAACACCCAAACTCCTGTGTCATAAAACTTCATATCCATGCCTTCTACCTCACGATATCACAGCAGAAATTTAATATCAAGATCTGCCCTAATCTCTGTAAATTATTTAGATGAATTAGGACAACCTGTTCAATCTCTAGAGATATGCTGCAAGCAAAATCTCCAGGTGGATGTCAAACAGTAGACAGAAGCCACTGGCTTATGAATAGTTCGTTTGATTCACAGGTCTACAAGCATCTTAAAAGAAAAAAATAAATGCAAACTTCAGCTTTACAGCTGGAGGAACTAAAGTCTGAAGGCAAATGCCCTATTCACTGTTATACTACAGGAGAAGTGCAGGTTTGAAACAGAAGCTGGAGCTGGACTTAAGTAAATCCTCAGGTCTGAAGTAGAAAAGATCACGGCAAGTACTAAAAAAAGAAAAAAAAAATAGTTGCAAGATCTTTACTTAGCTTACTAGCATTTGCTTAAATTAGGTGGCAGAGGAGATCTTTTCAAATGGTCTTATTTAGTCTACAGGATTTTGTAAAAGGATTTTGAGTTACCATAGCTATGATAGTTTGTTCATGCATTTTGTAATCCACTGCAGCTTTTTAGATATGGCTCCATTAGATCTGTTACAGAGTGTCCAGTGCAGGCACAAACCAAAGCCCTACAGATCACCCCTTGGAAACTCCCCTCATGCCTGTTTGGCTGTCAGCACACTAGTGCTAAGGGGTGGTGCTCACCCATGAATAAGAGGGCAGACCTGTTAATCTACCATGAGGCAAAACAGGAGTCTCCATACGAGATAGCAGGCTAATGAAATAATGCAAAACACAAGAAACCAAAGTGAACTGAAATAAGTTTCTTCAACCAAGAACCAGACTTGACTCACAAAAATGAGCTCTGAGGAAAGACTCAAATCTTTGGCTTAATCACTGTTATGTTTCTATATTAGAGTAGATCAAACATCTCTGTTATACGCTGTACTATCAGAAAAGATCAACAACAAACTGTTTCAAATGGTGTTTACTGTAGAGAACTAATCTTGGCTGTGGCAAGTAATACACTGATCAAGTCAGATTGCGTAAGAGGGTCACCCAAGGACCGAAATTTTCCAGATTCTCTTCAGTTGTTTCAAGTGTCTTTGTAATATGACTCAGTCTAAAAATTATTTTAAAATGTGTTAATAATGTTGGGATAATTTTTCTTTCAAAAGTTCAGAATGCTGTTTCACAAGAAGTCCTGCAAAGTTATTATGTATATAAGTAGTAAAAAAACTAAGATGTTTTAGAAAAGTAGGAGCCTTGGAAGAAATTTGCTATGATATTAACCCTGAAAAATCTTCCAGGGATCTATTTGCTTTGATTCCCACCACAGTCATTTGTCCATCTCTCTTTCCATGTAAAGTGAACCCATGGACTAAAAAGGAACATTACAACCCAGTAAAGAATCAATGTCAAATGCTAATGATCTTATTATGAGTTAATCCGCAGTCCCTAATGACAATTGAAATTGCTTTGACAGGAACCTGAATGAAAGAAGCACTTCTAATTGAAAACACCAATATCAAAATTAAATAAATGCCTGCACAGAGAATGGTGTGTCAGTTTTGGAATGACTATTTCTCAGGATTTATTTTTTCATGACAGATAATCTATCTAATATGTAGGTTCCCATCATCACGGTGTAGCTGGTCTAGAGAGCACATTACAGGATGAAGCTATGAATTTATTAAACAGAATGTGTTTTGTGACAAAGTAGATCATCCAATCATGGAAAAGAAACAAGTACTTGGCTTTAGGCAACCAAATGCTGATCCCCAATGGAATACTTGCAAGCAGTCAGTTTGCAGGAACACACGCTACAAGCTCCTCGTGCGGAATAATCAGCAAGCAGTTGGGAGGAACAAACAAACGGCAGCAATCATTGTCCCTTCATAGGTAATTACCATAAGAAGAAAAAGAGCTAAAGTAATTGAATAAAATGTACATAGATTGTTTACTCAGCTCTATTAGCAGCAAACAGCATGCTCTCATTAAAACTAAAAGACGAGAAATAAAACATTGCTTAGAGCTCCAGTGAAACAGTGAGATTAGTTTCCACAATGTTACCTCACATTTAAAAGAACAGAAAGCAAGAATTCAAAAGGACCCTATAAACACATTTACAAGTTAACCTGTTCTGTGCAAATTCAGTACTATGAGCTGAATGCAGTTCCCACTGCCAAACATTTCACTGGAAATCAGTCAACATTTCAGAGGTTGGATTTCACTCCTGAACACAAGAGCAGTATGATTTTCTCTTTGATAAACCTTAGCAACTGGTACTGCAAAAAGTGATAAAAATTCTAAAATCCAGTCAGAGCTGCAAGAATCTCTCAATGGTAACACTTTAGGAGGAAGCCCTTTTGCAGTCATGCTTACTTTTTTAATTTGCTTCTGCTTCTGTATTTGTATTCTAGGGGAAGTTAACTTTTATCTTTTTTTTTTTTTACAGCAATATTTCTTAGCCCATATGAATCTTCCCTTTCTTGTTTAAAGCAATTTTTCTTGCCCCAAATTAATCTTCCTTTTCACCCTCCCACACTGTCAAGAAGCTCAAGTGATGTCTTCTACAAAAAAAAAAAAAAAAAAACAAAAAAACAAAAACCAGAACTGGGCAAGACAACTTCTCTTTACTCATATAGGAAGTCTGAAAAGATCTCATTTCCCTCAGGGCTTTAAGTTGGCATCAGAGAAGTGATGGGAGAGCTATAAAGACTGGTTTTGTTGCTACACCATTCATTCTAGTGGACAAACTGCCCTTGATATAAATCATACAGGCCAAGTTTACAAATTGTAGTATAGTTATACAGATAGTACCTAAATAGGTACTAACAATATGTTAGTATTCTCCTAACATAAATGGTTAAATATTGCAAGGCCCAAGTGGTTGTATATTGCAAGGTTTGTCGATGTGGCATTTTGCTTATACTTTTAAGATCACCCAGTTATTTTCTTGTGGTGCAAATACTGTTGTTAGCAAATAAAGTTTTGGTTTGTGATTTGGAGGATCCCTGGTGTTGTTTCACCTTAATTCTGACCTGGGAATTAGCAAACTTAGTCGACATCCTGGCTACCCAGGACATGACACTCTCTGATGCAATTCTTCCTTTATTTGAGCATTTTTAAGATACCCATTAGCTTGATGACAAAGCGAAACCCAGGCTCAAAATTTCAAATATTGGCTAAGATGAAATTTGAATTGCACGCTTTTCAAGACAGCCTTTAAATATGTCACCTGCCTTTCTTAATTTTTAAACAACATACACAACAAAAGCATCCTTAAAACCACTTTGACATTAGTAGATCATACAACTGAGTCCACAAGGAGAGAACCTTATTTATTATTTATATTTCAGTAGCACACATTGTGTAAGAGTCTCTCTACAGAGACAGACAAACAGGCAGTTCCATTGATTTCCTGCAGTGTTTCCAAGAACTGGTTTTCAGAAAACCCCAAATGGACTGTATACTGATACCCAAAATAAAAGAGCGAAGAGGTGGTAACTGGCCATATGTCTTGGTATTAGAAGCACTAAAGCTATGCAACATATCATGGCACAGAATTCCCAAAAACTGACTTGAAAAGTTAGGTCTAGCATTGGAAATAACTTAGGCACATCAATTTAGTGTCTAAGTCAATTAGCCCAAATAAGAAAGAGGTCTAATTAGCTAGGACACTACTCCATGCCAGCACTGCCCAGGACAGGGTCCCGCTATACTGTAGTTGAGCAGGAGAGAGAGGAGAATGGGAAACAGTCAGGCTGTGATCCCACAACCATGTCATATTTTCCAAAGCACACTAGCATAGGGGTTCATCTTTTATTTCCCCTGTTTCCCAAGTGCTCTTGTTCCAACCCGAGAATCACAAATATACTTTGAAAAGCCAGTTTGATCCTGTGGCATTAGCTATATGGCACTGCGGCCTCATCTGATCTAGAGATGGACTGCAAGTCACCCATTTTATCCTCTTGCCTGAATCACATACAGCTCCAGTGTAACTTTATCCCCCCCACCCAACAGAACTTCACAAGCATTCACACTCAAAATTGTTTCATCAATGCAACATGTTAGCCTTGACTAAATGCATGAACTCTTTAAAATCCAAGTGTAATGTCAGAAAAGCTATTACTTTCAGGGACCAGTTCTGAAGACAATTCTTCTCATAAAGCTGATCTAAACAAGGAGAGTTTTTCTGAAGAAGCAAGAGATTCACAGTCAAACCAGGGAATCTTTGCCTATGTCCCTGTTCTTTTCCATCACAGACCTGCAAGCCTAATTTACTGTCACTGTACAATGCACTTGTAACAGTCATACACAGGTAGAAAAGTACACATTAAAAAAGAATAAATATCTGGTCACTGGCACATTTTGGTGTCATACTCCAGGTTTGGTTGTGAAGGATCAATCAGCAAAATCCTTAGGCATACTATTCAAAATACTAGCTGAAATCAAACTTTTTTATTTAGATCTGAGTACTTTTTTAAGTCGTCTGGATCAAAGCTAAGAAAAATGCTTCAAAGTGAACATGCTATTTAGAACTGTTGTGGTTTAACCCCAGCCAGTAACTAGATACCACACAGCTGCTTGTTCACCCTCCGCACAGTGGGATGGGGGAGAGAACTGGGGGGAAAAAAAAAATGTAAAACTCAGGAGTTGAGATAAAGACAGTTTAACATGACAGAAAAGGAAGGGAAAAAATAGTAATACTAATAAGAATAGAATATACAAAACAAGTGATGCACAATACAATTGTTCACCACCTGCTGACCACTGCCAAGCTAAATCCCTGAGCTGGGGTAGGGATCTCCCAGCCAACCACTTCCAGTTTACATACTGAGCACAGCATCCTATGTTATGGATTGTCTCTTTGGCTAGTTCAGGTCTGCTGTCCTGGCCATGCCCTCTCCCAGGTTCTTACACACATGCTCAGTTGCAGAGCATTGGAAACTGAAAAATCCTTGACTCAGGATAAGTGCTACCTAGCAACAACTGAAACATCAGCATATTATCAACATTCTTTTCATAGTAAATCCAAAACACAGCACGGTAATAGCTACTAGGAAGAAAATTAACTCTATCCCAGCCCAAACCAGGACAATAACCAATGTTCCTAATATTCAGATATTTTTCTTGAGTAATAAAGTATATCAATGCATATAGTGTTTTCCGTATGGTGATTCTGTGTAGATGACTGCTGCTCCCCGTTTTCAGATTTAACCAGCTCTTGTTCACAGTGAACACTGTTAAGGTCTTGGCTTTAGTGACCAGGGCAAAGAAAACAGCTTCACTATATCTGCCTTTTTTTTTCTGGTCCTACCATAAATATGTTCTGTGAATTCAAGAATCTTCTCTTTTTTTTTCTTTCCTTGATTTTCCTGCCCCAAATTAGTATGAGAGACACAATTCATAATCCTGAAAGTAATAGGAGGTTAGGGGAAGAAAAGTGCTCTGTTGATGTGAAGGTATGCTTCCTTTAAGAGTCAAGTAGGTTTCAAATTCTTCATGAATAAAAAGACTAAACTTATTTTTTCCTGTCCTATCTCTAGGAACAGAAACATGAACTGAAAAGAACACAAATAAGCACTTAAACATTAGGCATGATAAGCAAAACTGATATTGGTGACTGAAGTGTAGCACGACTCATGCTAATGTGACAGGACAGTGAGGTGTAAGGCAAAAAGAAACATAAAAGAGGAGTCTCAAGACAGGCATGATGAAAATAAAGGAGGGGACAAAGAAAGGTTTTGCCTGCTCCAGGGCTTAGGAAAAACTGATTTCACTAGCGAAGCGGCAGTGCACTCAGCAGAGTTAGGTTGATTCATATCAGTTTAGGATGTGTTTTTCCAAGACTGAGACTAATGGTTTTCCCTCAGTAGAGGAGAAGGGCTTTCCCTTTTCACTGGAATTTTTCTTTTTTTCTTCAAAGTTAATTTCTTAAAATTCAGAGTTATTTAACAGCAGCCTCACCTCCACTCTTTTCAGACTCTTCTCTGCTGTTCCATAGCTCTCAGAAGGAGAAAGAGTAAAACGGATTCTGGGGATCAATTCTATAACTACTAGGGGAGGAAAGGATTATTGGCCTGAAGGTC
Source organism: Merops nubicus (assembly GCF_000691845.1). Classification (NCBI taxonomy): domain Eukaryota; kingdom Metazoa; phylum Chordata; class Aves; order Coraciiformes; family Meropidae; genus Merops; species Merops nubicus. The sequence goes on along the minus strand of NW_008600997.1, from coordinate 13,631 downwards.
CATGCTATCTGTTCTCCAGAGGGGTTATTTCCTGGCACATAAATACATAATTTAAGGTGTATTGTGTCAGCAGCATTTCTGAGGCATGATCCAGCAGCAGTAATTACAGCTTTCCAGGTGAGGTAGCCTTTGGGTTCTCATTAGTGCTGCAGGGTTGTAATCTGGCACTCATTTGCACATCTGCTCTGTGTGATCACCTATCCAGCAAGAGGCCAGCATGCCGCAGACAGACATCCCATCCTTGCCTCCTGCCATAACTGTTTGCCAAGTTGCTGCCACACCGTTTGAGGAAGAAAACTTTACATGAAAATGGAGTTTCTGCTTTCAATCTTCTGATATTATCTCTGATGAACTCTTTATTTATCCTGTACACTGTATTGAGGGGGCTGAAGGAAATTATGTGGTCAAAAGAGAGAAAGCATTTGCTTTGAAGTGTTACTCATTGTATGAGAATAGTGGTGAGAGATGGAAAGAGAAATTAGTGCCATGAAGTCCACCAACAGATAATTTCTAGATAGGATAAAAAGGTTGTAGGCCTTCCCATGTTACCATCTTCCTCTGTGAGATGCATTTTGTCTGGCACATAGCTTGGAATTACATTCAGCTGCACAATTCCCTTACTCATAACATAACTGCATTTATTTAACAGAGTCTATTCTTTCCTATTAAAAAAGAAAAAATCCATCCTCCCTCCCCAAATGAAATTTACATCTACATTATTTCTGTGCTTAGTCACATTATTTCAAAGCCTAAAGTATCTGCTGGACCCACATGCCATCAGCTGTGTATACAGAATGCATATATATGTATTTAGACACATACATACAAAAATACATATTTACACATTCAGATATATCTTTAAGCATTAAAATATATTTTTACACATAGATGTATAAATACAAAATTTATTGTGCCTGTGTATTTATTTCTAATAAATCATATAAAAAATTTTACAAACTTTGATATTAATATAATAATAGGCATTATCAGACGACAGTGTCCAAGAAATATATACTGTCTTCAGCTATGGTGTATGTGTATATATGCATGTGCACTGTGCATGCACACGTGTATATGAGTGTGTGTGTGGATACACACACATAAACACAGTCTCCATACGCTACTTAATTCATTAATTCGTGAAGCATACTTTCCTGTTAGGGTACTATGAACAACAAATGAAGCAGAAGGCACCCACTGCTCTGCAAGTCAGATGCTATCTTGAAGCTCCAAGGATTTCTTAATTGACTAGGGTGAGGTCAGGAGCTAAAATAAGCAGAAATGATGTCTGCAAAAACATTTTTTTTTTTTGCTGCTCTGGTTTCCTTTCCTGACTTCCAGGAAAAATCTCACAAAGAATTAAGAAAACCTTTAACAGGTCACCAGTGCAAGAAGGCAGGATTTTACTCTGAATATTTGAAAGAATAAAAAATATGTCTAATGTTAAGATTTGTGTACAACATTAGTTTGCACTAATTATGAAATCAGGATGCTGGGCTTTATTTCTGCCACAAATACACAGTGTGATTATTTCATCTCTCTTTAGTCCTGTATCCTCCAATGTCACTGGAAATGTTTTATTGCAGGCATTGAACTCTGTACAGCTCCAAACAAAATCAAGACTCAAACCAGTAAAGGGAAAACTGAATTGCACCTAGTTTAGGTAAATAGAGTAATTATGTAGAAGTGCAGTCAAAGCTACTGATTTTAAGCTTCATATGGTTATTAATTTAAAATATGAAGCAATGTTAATTAATTAAGATTAATTTTACGTGTCAGCGACAGCCGTATTCCCCTAGGTTCACATCAGAAAACAAGTGTTGTACTTTGTATATTTGTGTTGATTTTAATTTGACTGCTTGTATGTAAACTACTACACGACTATGTGCAGGAACAGACATACACTATAAGCCATCACATGACCTTATTCCCTACTCCAGTTTCCTACAAACAATTGTTTAAATAGCTTTCTTTTCGTAGATCTTCAGGGCCTGTTGTGGCTGTGCTTTGGACCTGATAACTCAGAAACTGAATTAGAATTCCGTTTTTAGTTTGTATCTAGGACTGCATAAATCTGAAATTATGTTTTCCCCGAACTTTGCAAATATTATACTTTCATGATGGATAATACGTGCAATAAAAGAAAAAAATATTTGATTATTTCTCACATCTGTAAATATCTTGAGGACAAAACAATATTAACAGGTAGTTTGTAAAAAATTAAATAGTTAATTTACCTCATAGAGTGTATTCCAGGAGACTATAAACTTCCCATATTTACCAGGACTGCTATAGTTTGCATGACTCTTCTCTGTTTTTTTTTTTTCCATTTGTACCAGAGCTTTATCTATTGCTCAGTCTATGTTTTTGGTTTTGGTTTTGGTTTTTTTTTTTCCATCAGCAATTGCCTTTCTGTATTTTCTAGTTCTTGCTGTTTCTGGCCTTCCTTCCATTTCATGACTGGTTCTTTTCCTTCCACTTTTTTTTGTTTATGCCTTTTCTAGGTACACATCTAATTCATCTCTTACCTGCTTTTATTCCTTAAATCTAGGTTCCCTACTTCTCCATGTCCTAAGAATACCATAATTTCCATCTTGATTTTGCTCACAATATCTTATTCTTGCTTGGAATTAGATCTAATTCAATCTAATTCCATGTCTTGGCCAGAAACTGAAATACGATTGACTAGATGGGACAGAAAGGACTGAATAAACTGCTGTTTAAATCTTTTCATGGCCAACTTTTTAAAGTGTACCGAAATAATGAAGACTATCAAACTTCAGTCCTTGTCAGAAAATTTCAAACTCGCTGTGTTTAATTTGATTTGGAAAAATAATCCCACAGATCTTGCCTCCTTTATATAGTGAGACAGCATGTCCACAGCCTGACTCCAATCTATTCTGGAGCACTGAATCCTGGCAGTGAATTTTGAATGCTCCTCTATCTCTCTGAAATCTTTGTTGCTGCAGCAAATTTTCAGTATCATTGAAGTCCTGGCATGCCAGTTTATTTATAATTAATACAGACTACTTAAGTTTTCATTGCAGAACACCAAAGAGCCATGGTTTTGTGTTATTTGGATGCTATCTTGCCAACAAAGATTAGGAGTTGAAGTTCTGTCAAGCAATGAACACTTTTTTACAGGACCATAACCAGATGATGAAAAGCAGATATTTCCTCCCAGAGAATAAATCTTCAGTGAATTCTTCAGGCTCTTTGAACAGAGAAAAAAGTAAAATACGATCAAAACTTGTACCACACACTATGTTTACCCTGTATTAATACAAAGTAGACAGAAGTTAAATATTTAAGATATGAGACATCCAGTGGGGAAAGCTATTTTACTTTTCATAAACACTGTCAGATTCCAAAGAAGTGTTTTCTCAGTACATCACAAAATTAATATCTGAGAACGTTTCTCTATTGAAACTCCTCTCCTAAATGGGACCCCATCCTTCCGAATTTTTGTTTGAAAATTCCACTGTAAATCAGGCTCTTTTTTTAAGAAAGAATTAATGACTTCTCCTTTATGGGAGGCTTACAAGAAACAAAGCAGTATGGTGGAAACAAAAATGAGCCAACTCTTTTCTTTTTCTGTCAAAGCAAACATGACCTAAACCACTTTGAGAACAAGACAGAATAAATGACTGGATTAATTTCACCTAACTTTCTAGTGAGGTCAGAAAGAAATGTAAGTAGAAAGGTAAAATTTGTATTACAAACTAGTCTTCAATAACACAATGCCTGTTTTCTCCAACTCTGTGTCTAATGGAGTCCAGACAGCACTTTAAGAATGAAAAGGTACTGTTAGAAAAGGTGAACTTAATATTTTGGTCAAAACAAAGGGTATTTTCCCCCATTCTCACAGACAATGTACTGCTTCATTTCCAAGTTTTTCTGTCAGCACAGGGTTGAGTCCGTTATTCACCTCAGAAAAAGAAGTCAGCTTCAGTCCTCTAGGACTCATGGATTCCCATGGCCTGGCAGGATCTCAGGCATTATTCCCCATTGACCATGTGAGCTCATTAAAATACCAGCTAATTACTTTGCATGATATAGCACTGCAACAGAAGAGAGGATCTTTCACAGCTTCAGGCACATGCAGAAATACAGGTCACTACTCATATAAATTTAAAAATGTACACATAGTGTTCAAATACCCCTTATTTAAGTTTTTCATTTCTGTATTGCTAACTAACTTTTATTACTCTTATTACACAAGCTGTCAGAAGAAAGCTGGGGACTTTGTCTAGGGACATTTGGAACATTTGTTAGTCAGCAAGGCATGAGAGGCAGCTTGGATTTTTGGTATAAGCTTATTAAAGTCGTATGTCTTCACAATCAACAGAGATTGCTATGCACAAGGAGGAAAATGTGCATTCTCAGGTAGAACAGTTAACACTTCATTAGAAAGAAGAGATTACTTGCTTTTCAGAGGGAGATAGCAGTATTGACTGATGAAAGCGATAATTATGGAAGATCTGATTTATGAGGAGTTTCAACTATAAATTTCAGTAAAAAAAGCCTTAACTGTGATCAAATGTCTGACATAGCCTCATTCACAGCAGGATAAGAACTCAGATCAGTATAGAAGAGCTGCTTAGAAACTCCTTATACAAGTTTTGCTGAAACAAACTTGAACAGAGTTTAGTCCAGTATACATAAGAAGTATCTGAAATATTCTCAAACAGTATTTGGATTATCTATGAGAACTTAAGGAGAAGAGGTATATTTTCAGGAGACTCCAAAAAGGCAGAGTGTTAGTCTGTAAAATGAGAGGCGCAAAATGCATGCACCAGAAAATAAGGCTTTCAGAGTTCTTAGAAAGGTATAGATGGATAAAGGTGATACAGATGATATAAATTATGCAGATGATATATAGATTAGATTTAGATATAAAAAAATTGATATTTTAAAACCTCTTAAAAAATAAAAAAAAATCCTAAAAGGAAAAAAAAACCAATTTTCAAGACTGAAGAATAATAAGATGGGAAGTAACAGCCAGCACAGATTTGTCAAGAAGAAATATCAACCAACCTGATCAAAGTTTCTGAGAAAAGGCAGCTAGTAACTTGGGACAGGGGGAGAAGCAGAAAATGTTATACTTGGACAAATTAACAAGTATGCTGTTTATAAATCTGGAAAGTACTCAGATTAAAACTATAATTTTCAAACCCCCAAAATATTTGATTGGAATAAACTGTTCTACTTATTCCTTGCAGATAGGACAGGAACCATTGGGCTTAAATGGCAGCAAAAAATATTTAGTTTGGCAGTTGGGAGAAATCTTTCCAACTCTAGAACTAGCAGAGCACTAATGTACACTGCCAAGGGAGAGCATGTTAACTTCTGCCACTGGAAGTCTTTGAGAACTGGTGAGACAAAAATCTGTCAAGAATAACTTAGTCACAGCTGATCTTGCCTTTGGGCAACTATGGATTAGATGATATCTTGGGACCCTATTTGCTATGATTTTTGTGATTCCCATCTAAACACAATGCTATGGACTCAAATTCATTTCATATCTAGCAACTTATATATACTATTTTAAGAAAAAAAGAAAAATAAAATTCACACTTAATCCAAAGAAATGTTACATGTGGAAGTTAGTTTTTGTTGTTTTACAAAACCCTGAAGGATGAGGAATGACTGAATGAAGACACAGCTTCATGATGAACTTCTCCATGCTGTTAGACGGATAGGGTTATGTTTCACAGCACATTTACCTACTTGCCTTTTGGGTTATTCACCCTTAATACTGGGGGGAAATAGAGTGTCCTTGCTGTAGCAGAAAATTCAGCTCAAATGGTTTAGTGTCTGGAAAACTACCCAGAAGTGAAGACTCAAGGTAAATAATTTGTCCATTGACAGGCTTCCAAACTACATTCCTCCTACCTTCAACATCCAGAAATACCATCAGGTTTGCCCACAGGGGATGAGACGACACCCAGAAGGCCTATCTAGGATGCAGCACTGGCAAGGACAATGTGACAGAGGTATGGCTTCTCACACAGGCTTGGCCATGCCAGGGGCTCAGGCCTGGGGCCTGACGTTGCTTTAGGAAAGGCATTGTTAAGAGTATGAGAAGTCTGAGGAAAGCCTACAGAAGCACTGTATTTTACAAAACAGAGGTCATCAGCTGACATTAGGCAGTGAAAAGTGACCTCCTCCATGACTGTTGACCTTCAAAACCTTTGATTTAATCTTCCTTACTTAAAGCATTTACCTGAGGCACATAAAATAAAGCTTAGCTATCCCTCTTTTTCAATACAAGAGTGAAAGGCTCAGAAAATTTAAGTTATGCTCCCTTTTGACTGCAGAGGGATCCTAAGAGGGCCAAGCCCCTCGTTCAATACATCAGTTAAGTCTCTCAAGGTAGGAGTGATGAAGGTAAAACTGTAGGCCCATGTTATCTGCCTAAGTCAAGAGATATGAATCTGAGCTAACTCCTCAACACTTCACTGATCACCCAGGATAACTCTGCAGTGTGTAGATCTATTGGAGATTCAACAGAGTAGTACAAAGACTCTGATAACAATATACCCTCAAAACCACTCTCCTGTCACCCTGCTCTTAGAAATGTGTGAAGGGAGGTCTCTGGCAGCAAGCACATAGTTTTAAAAAAAAAAAAATTAAGAGCTCTATATAGACACAATGAGATTTGAGGATGCAGCGAGTGGGGAAAGTCACAGGCATTGCCCTGATATCTGGATATTTTTTTGTGTGAATTCCTCACCATTCAAGAGCCCTGCATCCCTGAGGCTGATCTTATTGCTTCTTTCCTTGCAGAAGAAAGGGTTGTATGCAGAGGGTCAGTTCTTTTTCATGTACAGTTCTCAGAACAGAATAAGATACTATAGTAGGAAGTGCTGAGTATCTTGCAAGGGATACTGAGAAAGCTGCAGCCACTTTTTGTAGACTCCAGGGGCATGGAAAGTTCAGACTATGTTTATGCACTCAGTAAACTCAGCGCTTACCTGAACAGAAGTGAACTTCTGAAGCTATTTGGGATCAGGAACCATTATGGCAGAAGCCTGAAAAGGAGAGATTATCATGAATTGACTCATGTGTGTGCATGTGTGCACATCTTTGTGCAAATAGAAAAACAGCTATTCACTAGAGCATGTGGTTTTAGCTAACTGTGAAATAGACTCAGGTGAATTCAATTTTTGTACAGGACAAAAATGTTCCATGTCTTCTCCATTCTGAAACAATTCAATTGCTGCTGGTGTTTGATAAATACCACTTTAGATTAATTGTGCACCGTAGCATATAGCTGCTTTGTAGGCATTTTAAACGTTGATGTCCTAAGTATGAAAAAAAAAAAACAAACAGGAAGAATTCATAAAAACCAGCAAAGTGCTTAGATGGTTGAGCTTCTCATAGTGTCTGAAGGAATCCAAGACATGCAGTTCTGCATCTAACCAAATGTCTTAATTTCCAGTGCAACGCTGAAGTTAATAGAATTGCTGACATAACTTCTTGTAAGTCTTACCTTTTCTTATGGCCTGGTAATTTCCCAGTGTTGCAACTCTGAAGTACAGAGGTAAAATGTGATTATCCCAGTGGGATAAGACATCTGATTATTTCAGTCAAGGAACACAAAATAAAACAAAAGCATCAAATTTCTCATCAGAGTGAACAGTGGTGGTGCAACTTGAAGTTCACATCAACACAGGGACTCAAAGGACTAGAAAAGAGCTTATAATGATGTCTATTATGTAAACAAGTTTGATACAGTGCTGTGTCCAGTTCTGATCCCCACAATTCAAAAAAGATGCAGAAAGATTGGTGAAGGTCCAAACAAGGGTCATGAAGATGATCGGAGAGATGGAGAACCTGCCCTGTGAGGAAAGACTGAAGAAGATAGGTCTTTTCTTCCTGAAGAAGAGAAGGCTTATGTAAGACCTCATCATATTATTCCAATACTTAAATGGGGATCACAAAAAGGATAAAGGCTCTCTCTTCACAAGAAGCCACATAAAGAAAACACAGGGCAATGGGCAGGAGTTGTACAGGGAGAGGTTTCATCTGGATATAAGAAAGAAACTTTTTACAGTGAGAACAATAATTCACTGGAATAACTTCCCCAGTGATGTTGTAGAGTCCCCATTGGGGGAGGTTTTCAAGATGCAGTTAGACAGGGTGCTAGATAATCTCATCTAGGCTCCCTTTCCCACAGAATGTTGCATCAGATGGTCTTTCAGGGTCCCTTCCAACCTGAGTTGTTCTGTGATTGATTTCATAAACACAATGAAAGCACAGATCTTTTTTTTTTTTTTCTTTTACTGTCTTCACATATTGCTTTTCTCTTCATAGCAAACCACAACTTTCTATCAGAATAAAGGTCTTTCCCTTAAAGTAATATGCATGACAAATCATTCCTGCCAAGAGTGAGCCTTACATATGTGTTGAGTATTTCAGCCTCAACTACAAGATCTTGTGTCTACCTTTTTACTACTTATTTGCATGACATCATGTTAGGCAATGGTGGTTTCCTGTGTCCTGTAGGTTACATACAATCTGCTTACTCTGATGGACAGGTTCAAAACTTACTCAGACTGTTCAGCTGCCTGCTCCAGGGTCCTCAGCCTTGCTCTCTAGTCACAGTTGCAGTTGTAGTTACAGCTGTGGTTGTAGTCCAAGTCATTATCTCCATTTTTGAATGCAGTGTTCTCCAGTTATTTAAGAATATATTAATCCCAGAAATGAGCTACTAAGCATTCAACTGATAAGACAGCAAATAATAAAGCTCCACTTTGAGTCTCACTCTATTTAGTAGGGACTTTGGTGCCAGAATTCATCTCAAAATCTCAAAGAAGTATTTTTTTTTTTTTGCCCCACATTTTTGCATAATATCTCCCAAACAGCAATTGCAAGGGAAAATAGGTTTTCCTTAAACAAAATGCTTCAATACTTCATAGCCCACTGCTAAAGAATGGCTTTTAAGAAAGAAAAGGGGAAAGAAAAAAAAAAAAAAAAAAAGATTGGTGTCTGTTTCAAAGACTATGAATGAAGTTGAGCTTAAATGGAGAAGATGCCGAAATGGCACTGGGAGATGGGAGCCTCCTGGACTGGTGTCTGGACTTTCCTCCCTGTCTCCTGTGGAAACATGGATACTTAAGGAAAGAGTTAGATGGGATTTTGACATACAAGGGTTTTTAAAAGTTCAGTTCTCCGAAGTCCTCTGCAACTGAAGTCAAACCCTGGCAGTGCTCACTGCTGCTGCCTACTGCTTGCTCATGAGCTTGGTTTGGATAGGACTGGGAAGCAAGGCTCCTAGAAAGTCCATGACTAAATTCCTTTGAGGTGTGCATGCTAAATTTTCTTTGTATATTCAGTGCAATAGATATTCGTAAGTGTGTCTGACTGCACCAAAAGAACTATTGAGAAAAGTGAAGAAGAAAAGAAGTTTCCCCAATTTCCTCCAGGTTTATGAAGTCTAACACAGGTTGCAAGCACAGGTTGCAAGCACAGGTTTGTACACGTGCCATGTTGACTAGAGGTACTTTGAACAACTACAGGATTTCCTAGACTTACTTGATTTAAAAAAAAAAAAATAATGGCTTTGAGATAAACAGATAATATTTATTCTCTCTAGATATCATCCTTACAGAACATAAATATATACAGTATGCATCCCAGTTCACCTCTTTACTTGTAAGCATTTAATGACGGATGATATTTAGAAGTTACTCTGTTTATTCTAAATAGACTGAAAAAATAAACAGTACTATGAGAAAGCTACAAAATATTTTGTGTTATCCCCATAGAACTGAGAAATCATTGTTATATTCAGAGGTACTAACTGAATCTGAAGACTTCACTTTTGCCTTTTATGTGCTTTTGGTCAGAATATCCAACCTTATCTTCTAGTTATTCTACATTATTAAGAAATGATTAAAAAAGAGTTCAAAAACATTAAAACATATTGATACTGAAATAAGAGATCAGTATAGAGTACATTATGCAGAGGAAAAAAAAAACGAGGATATTTATTAGAAAAATTGCCATAGAGCCAGTTAACAGAAAATTCTAGGGAAAAAACTCTGAAAATTACACTTAAAATTACAATTACACCAATGAGCTATTAGAGAAATCACTTTAGAGGATAGGTAAGTGATTTTTTAAACATGAAAAACAGTGAGGCAAGTAAGTCCATCACTTAATGCCCTCTGGTTATTTTAAAAGAAAGCACTTTATTTTGATGCTTTCCCCATTCCTGAGCCATTTACTTTCCTTTTTTTCCCTCTCAGTTATTTGGCTTTTATTGCACAGCCTACTCCACAGACTTTTTAGGCTATCGGGTAATGACAGGACTAGGGGGAATGGGGCAAAGCTGGAAGTGGGCAGATTCAGGCTGGATGTGAGGAAGAAGTTCTTCACCATGAGAGTGGTGAGACCCTGGAATGGGTTGCCCAGGGAGGTGGTTGAGGCCCCATCCCTGGGGGTCTTTAAGGCCAGGCTGGATGAGGCTCTGGGCAGCCTGATCTAGTGGGAGGTGTCCCTGCTCATGGCAGAGGGGTTGGAACTGAGTGATCCTTGTGGTCCCTTCCAACCCTGACAGATTCTGATCTGTTTTAGCAGAGGACTTTAGAGCCCTAATGGCTCAATGGTTGGACTTGATGATCTTAAGGGTGTCTTCCAGCCTAAAGGATTCTATGATTCTATTCTATGATTCTAGGTGGATACTCCCTGAATGAACTGCAGCCTATGGAGAGCACACACTGGAACAGGTTTATCCCGAAGGACTGCAACCAAAGGCCCCACACTGGAGCAGGGGAAAAGTGGGAGGAAGGAGGGACAGAGAGCTGTTATGGACTGACTGCAGTTCCCCATTCCCTATTCTCCATGCCCCTGAGATGCTCGAGGGAGAGGAGGTAGAGGAGTCAGGGATGAGGGAGTGGAGTTGAGTCTGGGAAGGGCTAGGAGTGGACCTTTAGTTCTTGTCTGTTCTTTAGTTTTTGTCTGTTCTTGCCTGTTTCTCACCATCAAACTCTATGTTAATTGTCAATGAATTAAACTAATTTTCACCAGATCAAACCTGTTTTGCCCATCACAGCAACTGGTAAGTGATCCTCTTGTCTCTGTCTGAACCAGTGATCTTTTATGTCTTATTTTCTCCCCCATCCTGCTAAAAAATGTGAGTAAGACAGTAGGTGAGTGTCAGGTAGATGGTCAAGGTCAGCTCACCATAGATTCTCTCATTCTCTTGAACATACCCGAAATGTAACAGATTTTATCTAGCAGTCAAATGACATTCTGTGTTTGAAATGTTCCTATTTCAATGTAAATCTTAACACATGTTTCTGTCCTTCAGGTTAAAAGACATGTTTTGTAGGAAAATATTTAAACAAAACTAGCCTGCCCTTTTCTCTAACATAAAGGAAGGCAAAGTATATCCATAGTCCAATGCCACACATACACACTCTATTAAAAATATACATGCTAACGTGCGTACACAGTCCTAAAAATAAAAATTTCTCCCAGTCTTGATAAGAGAGGGCATTTTAGCCCACGGAGGTCAGGCCCTAATGTATACATGTAAGGCCTGATGAAAGAAAATATTAAAGAAAAAATATTTATGTGAGAGTGGAAAATACAGATCTAGTTTGGGCGGCAATGAACAACAGCTAGGATGTTTGATAGGAAGCAACAGTACTCCTTTCTACTGTGACAAAGTAATTGTTTCTAGTAAAGTAATAGTTTGGTCAAGACAAAAGTCACACGTGTTCCTTTCATCTCCAAATAGTAATACATAACAGAAAAAGAAAATTCTCCTAAAGGAGGCACATTTGTATACGAACATGATGATTCAAAACACTACAGAATAACACAGAAAAGTGGTGACTTTCTGACAAGACGAAACAAATTAATGAGCGTGCTGCTGCCAGGGTGACTTAGGTTTGGCCCCATTTCTCTTTCACTTTCACAGTTTCTCACTCTTCTCTTTAGAAGTGTTAAACCTTTTGGATTCATTAACCAAGGGTGGCAGCTTCATAGACAGCCAACCAAACCATCCAAAGAGACTTATTTGTTCATTTATTAGTTTATTTATTTCACTGAGTGAATTATATAGCTCAGCTACTGAATGTGCAGGTTTTACAATGTAAGTTCAAAGTAAGTGACTATTTTGTTTGCATGAGTGTCAGAGAGAATTATGTATCTATTTGTTATTCAGAGGCTTCTCTGACGATTAACAACTCTACACAGGCTCCAGTTCATACTCTTCTACAGTAATATTTCCTGTCCATTTGGCTCCAGAGGAATATTTTCTCTCACTGTTTTGGCCATCAGGTAATAAAGAAATCTGCACACTTCTGCAGGCCGGATTCAGACACACAGAGCTGTGCCCAGTAGCACTTTTTTCCCCAGTATAATGTGACTGAGAAGAAAGATGATTCTAAATAAATCCATCACCGTGTAACACTGGCTTATAAAATTTTAAAAAGGTTTTACATTTAGAAAGCAACATACTGAATTAATAATAATTATTAGAAAACCAATAGTGGTTTATGAAAAAAGAAGTACCAGAAATGAGAAAATGGGTTAGCTCTGAAGTTTTAAATACCTTTGTAACTAACAATGCCAGAAATAGACAGATGCAAGGACTATATAATTAAAAAAAATACAAAGAGACAATTATATTTGACACTTTTTGTTTGTTTGTTTTCCGGAGGCAATTATTGCAAGAGCCAAATTCCTAAGGAAGCTACCCAGTAGCTTAAACACTCATGGCCAAGTTATAAACACAAAGATCGACAGCGTCTCAACAGAGGGAACTACGTTATCAAAGATAAAGTAGACACTTAATGTTAGACTCTTCACTTGACCTGTGTAAACAAGTGACCATTTATGTGGAAAACTCAGGTAAAAGTATGTGTTTCCATGTCTAAGAGAGACAAAGTAAGCTTCTCCTGGATAGATCCTGTTGTTCCTGTTCAGCTGGACCATTGGTAAGGTCTGAATCCCTGCACTCCAAGAAAATTAAAGATTTTGATTTCTTAAAGAGGCAAATTAATCTGTTCTGGCTATAAAGAGAATCTAGAGATTAAAGCTGTATCAGATATTCAATTTCAGGTATTTTAACTTTCCCTTCATTGAGGAAAAGAATTTGAGGTCAGTATATTGTGCTGCAACAATTCCATACTCACTGGTCTGTTCAAAATAAAGACTTCTCAGATAAAGTAAATATTTAGATTTTATCATTTACACTGTATAAATATTTTGTTTGCTTTCCAATTGCCTTGTGTGACAGATGAAGGTGAGAATATTCAGTTTCCTTGCAAAGAAATGAAACAATCTGATAGCATTAGGCAGACTGAGTACTCCACTGCAGCACTTATAAACAAATAAAGAAACAAATTAGATTATTATTAGGGATATTAATTATTATGTCACTTTGACACATAGCACAGACCGCCTTGTAGTTACAGGTATTGATTAAAGATTTCAGATAATTTGTTTATAGAAGTATGCTAAGACATCAGTAACTGCAACGTTCTATCATCTTTCCTTCCTTTATGTTATCACATAGTTCTGTGAATTTATCTACCAGAAGACTGCTAACATAACACAATATATACAAGGAATATGATTTCATGAACCACTGACAATCATAGAATCATAGA
>NW_008600996.1:5538-5770 GCF_000691845.1 Merops nubicus | reverse complement strand
CTAAAGGATTCTATGATTCTATCACTGTGCTGCCAGGGACTACGTATCCCAGAGGACCCTAGAAGTTCTGGCTACTATAATTTTCATCATCAAGGACTACAAATCCTATCATCCACTGCAACTTCCAACCGTCGCTGCTTTGAACACCGAACCGGTAACCCTCCCCTGAGTTAGCAACCCCTTTTCTCCCTGGACTCCTAGTCTTTTAATTGGGCTAAGTCACCTCACTTAC
>NW_008600996.1:4260-5396 GCF_000691845.1 Merops nubicus | reverse complement strand
ACAAAGGCAAGCAACCGCCGCGGGGTGCCCCGGGAGACTCTGCTCAACTAAGATGCACACCATACAGTCCCTGTCTCCAGCTTTTATTGTCCCTGCTAATACATATTCATTAAAAGGTGGGTCTATGTAAATTAATTCCAAGAATAGGGAGGTCTTCTTTGAAGCATGCTCTTTTCACCTCGGGGTCTTCTTTGCTCCCACCTGGTGGTCACTGGATAAAGTCAGTGATCTTCTTCGGCTTACCCTTTAGATGGCCCCAGGCTTCACGAATGCGCTTTACAAACTCCCCTTTAACATTAAGCGGTCATTAACAGAATCAATTCAAGACAGTACATCAACATGACAAGTGACAACAAACAAGAAACCCGAACCATTCACCCTGCTCTTCCCCAGGCCCATAGCTATACAAAACCAACAGAATGACACCTCACCATGCTGCCCCAATATGATTTTATTTTGACACAAATAAAGTGAATATATTTCACATTTCTAAGTAAATTAAGCAGTTTGTTCATTAACTATTGGCCTTGGTGATACTTTTGTGGGCGTGGGGAAAGGGTATTTTCACCTTACCCTTGGGAGATGAGCACCACGTAAACATCTCTGTCTCGTCTGAAACTCTCTCTATTGTGAGGGGCAAATCATTGTGGCCTGACAATTGGTGACCTTTGGCACCGGTTTGCAACAAAGGCCACCAGAAGATCTAGTGAAACGTGCTGAGGAAGCCCCACCATATAAATTATCAGATCATGAGAAGCAATGTGCTCTGTTTACTGATGGATCTTGCCATCTTCTGGGAACTCACCGGAAGTGGAAAGCTGCTGTGTGTAGCCCCACACGATGAATCACAGAAGCAGCTGAAGGAGAGGGTGAATCAAGTCAGTCTGCAGAGGTAAAAGCCATCCAGCTGACATTATATTTTGCTGAGTGCGAGAAGTGGGTAAGTGCTCTGTCTCTATACTGACTCATGGATGGCAGCAAATGCTTTGTGGTGGTGGCTGAAGCAGTGGAAGCAGAATAATCTGCAACACCAAGGTAAACTTATTTGGGCTGCCACGTTGTGGCAAGACATTGCTACTCGGCTAGAGAAATTAGTTGTAAAAGTATGTCACACTAGTAGGTGCTCATGTACCTAC
>NW_008600996.1:2495-3777 GCF_000691845.1 Merops nubicus | reverse complement strand
CCCTCCCACGATAGGAAGACCCTTGCCCACAATTTCTGGGGAGGATCTGCGCAAGTGCAAAGGACTGATAAACTAATTAGCATTCATTAACATATGAAGCGGGAGCAGGCGGGGTTAGGTAATGAATATGTATAGGCGTCACATGAATATCTATTGTTTTACTGTGTAAATATGTGATGGCTTACTTCCTCATGGATATGTGTTTGTGGTGGAGCGATCCCCCGTGCATCTGCGCACAATAAACATACCTACTTTAACTTTTGAGTTAGAGTCTATATCTGTACATCGTACCTAAAATTCAGGCCACTGAGGAATGTCGAAACAACCAGCAGGTGGATCAGGCTGCTAGAGTATTCCAAACCGACTTGGACTGGGGACATAAAGGTGAACTGTTTTTAGGTTGGTGGGCCCATGACACCTCAGGACATCAGGGAAGAAGATGCAACATACAAATGGGCTTGTGACCAAGGGGTGGATTTAACTGTGAACGCTATTGCACAGATTTTCCACATCTGTGAAACATGTACCACAATCAAACAAGCTAAATGGTCAAAACCTTTGTGGTAATGGGGGACAATGGTCAAAATATAGGTATGGGGAGGATGGGTAGATAGATGATATCATACTCCCATCAAACCTGCCAGTCTAAGCATTATGTGTTTACAGTGGTGGAAGCAACCAGTGGATGGCTGGAAAACATATCCAGTACACCACACCAGTGCCTGGAACACCATAGAATCGCAGAATATTAGGGGTTGGAAAGGACCTCAAAAGATTTAGTCCAACCCTGCTGCTAGAGCAGGATCATCTTGACCGGGTCACAGAGGAACACCTCTAGGTGGGTTTTGAATGTTTGCAGAGAAGGAAACTCCACAACTCTCAAGGGCAGCTTGTCCTGTGCTCTGTCACCCTCACCATGAAACATGTTTTTCTTTGTTTACCTGAAACCTCCTATGATCCAGCTTGTACCCATTGCCCCTTCTCCTATCACTGGGTGTCACTGAGAAGAGCTTGGCTTTGTCCTCCTGACACTTGCCCTTTACATATTTGTAGACATTAATGAGGTCACCCCTCAGTCTCCTTTTCTTCAGGCTAAGGAGACCAAGCTCACTCATCCTTTCCTCATAAGGGAGATGCTCCACTCCCTTAATCATCTTAATGGCTCTGTGCTGGACTCTCTCCAGTAGCTCCGTCTTTCTTGAACTGGGGTGGCCAGAACTGAATACAGTACTCCAGGTGGGTGTACTGGTTTGAAAACAAACCAGTGAGAGACTCCAAGTCA
>NW_008600996.1:1215-2112 GCF_000691845.1 Merops nubicus | reverse complement strand
GGGCCCATTAAGAGAAGATAGTCCGGAGGGAGGAGGCAAGGAAAACATTGCCCCACCTGGTTTCAACAGCACATGAAGATGGTGATAGAATACATACTTTTGGGCACATTGTAACTTAGGACAGTAGGGCCTCACCAGCACAGAGTAGAGGGGGAGGAGAACCTCCCATGACCTGCTGGCCACACTTTTCTTAATGCATCCCAGGATGCCATTGGCCTTCTTGGCTGCAAGGGCACATTGTTGGCTCGTGGTCATCCTTTTGTCCTCCATGACTCCTAGATCTTTTTCCCCAGAGCTGCTCTCCAAAAGCTCAGCCCCCAACTTGTACTGATACATGGGGTTGTTCTTCCCCAGATGCAGTACTTCACACATGCCCTTTATGAACTTCATTAAATTTCTCCCCACCCAGCTATCCAGCCTGTCCAGGTCACACTGGATGGCAGCACAGCCTTCTGACATGTCAGCCACTACTCCCAATTTTGTATTGATCGAATAGAAAGGAACATGAGGAATGTGTCTTCATAAGAAGGGATGATAAGGGGACAGTTTGTAGAGTGGAGAGCTGCAATCACTGGTGCCCCGAGGTAATAGGTTGGTCACCTTACATATAGAAGAACCAAACAAGGAGATAGGAAGAACCTGAGAACTTGAATGAGAACTAAACAAAACTAGATACCTACCTCAAGAAGTTTGGATAGCCTAAACTTTTCAAATTTAGGAACCAGTATGCATGCTTCATAGACTTCTACATAATAATTTCTCCTCCCAGAGGAGGCATAAAATGAAGTTACTGAGACATAAAATGCCTGATGTGAAGGGGGCGACCATGTTAAGGGGTATATGTAGTAGATGGACTGGGAAGTCTGTACTCTCCAAGTACCTCGGCCACTAGGGCAA
>NW_008600996.1:0-1194 GCF_000691845.1 Merops nubicus | reverse complement strand
TAAAATGAATTTACTGAGACATAAAATGCCTGATGTGAAGGGGGCGACCATGTTAAGGGGTATATGTAGTAGATGGACTGGGAAGTCTGTACTCTCCAAGTACCTCGGCCAATAGGGAAAGGAGGAGGGAAATTTGCTGCTGGAAAATTCGGATAAAAAGGGGGCTGCATCCCCTAGCAAAAATGAGACAACCCAACAGGATATGCCCATGGACTCTCCCTTTATTCTAATAAATTATATTTTTTTTACCAGACTCCTCTATCTCCTTTGTGAACATCAGCCTCTGATTATGGCATTTTCTGCACAGTATCATCAGCAAACTTGCTGAGGGTACACTCTATCCCTTCGTCCAGGTCATTGATGAATATATTGAACAGCACTGGACCCAGAACCAACCCTTGCGGGACACCACTAGCCACAGGCCTCCAACTAGACTCTGCTCCACTGACCAGAACTCTCTGGGCTCTGTCCTTCACACAGTTTCCTATCCATCTCACGACACAACCATCCAAGCTGCACTTTTCAAGCTTGGCTATGAGGATACCATGGGAGATGTTATATTTTATTAGCGAAACCACACCAATATTAATTGAGTAATTTTATTAAGCAAGCAGCAATAAGTAAAACAGCGCTGGGCGGCCGGGGAGTTTCCTCACTCCACCAACAGCACGCAACAACCCCCCCCAAAGTCTCTTATTATATACTCTTCTTTTTTCCGGTGTAACGTATCTCTTCCTTCCTTCTGCGGCTGTGCCAACTGTTGCTAGGGAGTCCTTTCTGCCTTCCAGTGGTCTTGAAAGAGGATTTTAGCAGAAGTCAGGATGAGACCCTCCTGGCCTGGCTGCTTTTTTGGATGAGATCTTCCTTGCCTGGCTTCTCAGAATCTGGTACTGTGGGGCCAACATGGTCGAGCTTGACCAGAAAGAATCTCTCCAGCTAGGGGCAATTGCTCATGATGCTGGGGTGGACAGGGGTATAGGGAAGCTGCCTGGAATCCATACACTTTGGGTCCGTGCTACCACTTCGCTTAAAGACAGATATGCCTCCAAGGATGATTTGCCCTGGATGGCACCAAAATGGGCAAATGTGGAACAGGGAATTTCAGTCCTGAGACAGATGGCCATAAATGACATAGTTTACTCAGAGGGCCAGCTCCCCGGGAGTCGAGATGAAATATCCATGAAAATGAATTTC
>NW_008600995.1:438-916 GCF_000691845.1 Merops nubicus | reverse complement strand
CATCGAACTCACACAGTCCAGTACACACGGTCATCCTTTTCCTCCTCCTGGACAGAGGCAGGGACCCACTATTCCTATTCCTGGTCAGAATATTCACTGTCAGACCCTTGCCATGCCAGACCAGAAGTCCCTTCATGTCTCAATCTGCTCATGTCTGGGAGATCACCGATTCCGTTCTTCTGTTTCTCCCATGACTACACTGACAGCCTTCTTGGATGGCCTCTTCTTAACAGGTGTTTTCCCTTTCAGTTCGTGTACACAGGCTTCCAGTTTAAAGGTGGGTTGACCATTCCACTTCCTCATGTCTTCCGCCTGGTCATGTAGAAAAAAACAGAGTGTGCCACATGGCATGCACTTTGGGTTCCCTTTCCTTCTCAGTGGCGCAGAAGAGAATTGATTTCTTGGTGTATTCCTGACATCCAGGGCATTAGCCTTTAGGGATGTGGAGGTGCCTAGGCTCTCTTTGAACTTCTGGAGT
>NW_008600995.1:0-295 GCF_000691845.1 Merops nubicus | reverse complement strand
CCTAACTCCCCATAGATGACTTCCAATACTGCCAATTCTCTCAGGTACTGGATACCTTCATCTGCAGTAGACCACTTTCCCGAGGATGTAGAGCTCATGAATGTGTTCCTTGAATAGGTATCTTGCTTTCACACTCTAGAGGAGTCGTCTCCAGAGACTGCAAATTGCTGCTTCTTTTCCGATTCCTTTCTCAATTCCCTGATTCCTAGCAAGGGAGCCCAACTGTTGGGCTTCCTTACCTTCCAGCTGCTGCATATCAGCCCCATTATCCCAGCATCAAAGCAACCAGGTAGCG
>NW_008600994.1:0-13267 GCF_000691845.1 Merops nubicus | reverse complement strand
GCAGGCGCCGCCGCCCGAGCAGGACACGGACTTGATGTCCAGAGAGAAGGAGCGCTTCAGCCGGTTGCTGTCCTCCACCTTCTCCAGGGAGACGTGCAGCCCGTTCATGCCCTGCACCAGCGGGGCATCCTCCAGAGGGGACGGGTGCCCGCGGGGGGCACCGCCGCAGTCTGAGGCCTTCTGCTCCGCCAGCTCGGAGGAGGCGGCGGCCGAGCACGGCTGGCTGGCAGAGAGGCTGCCCTGCCCACCTTCTGCCACCAGCACCTGCTCGCTGCTTTTTTCCAAGTGCAGAAGTTTCAGCTTACTGATGTGTCCGGGCTGACCGCCCTGGTTCTTGATCTTTTTCTCGAAGTCCAACAGCTGGCCCAGGAAGTTGAAGTTGGGAGAAATGGTCGGCCTTTTTTCTTTCACAAATCTGGAAAGAGGGGACAAACAAGCCAAGAATTAATTTAAAGGACCTGCTGTTCAGACCCGAGGTAACCCCAGAGCAATTGTGGATGTTAACAGCCTCATCTTAACTTGTCAGGATGCCTGGACTGAGGTTCAGTCAAGAGCAGGAAACATGAATTGAGAAAAACAAACCAAATGAAACAAAAACCAACCAATCACACACCTCCCTGAACCCCCCCAAACTGAGCCAAAAATCCCTACAGCTTTTGAGCAAGATGATGCTGAATGCTCTCGATTCTCCCTGTAACTAAAAGGTGGCTAAAAAAGGGAAAAGGAAGGAAGCATTCTTTTCACACTTCTTTGTGACACCTACAACAAGGTTTGAGGGAATAATTTTCTGTATTTTACTTCACCAGTGCAGTACGTGCTTCAAATTTGGCCTTCCTGAACCAGGACTCTACACATAGGAAAGACTCGGACATCAGAAGTGATGCCACATGCTTCAAAGTTCCACACAAGAGCATAATTCCTATCTGCCTGATTTGCAATATGGCTAAACCAGAACTCCCTGCCCTTTACAGGCTGTGAAAACCAGACGGCTGCCCCAATCCCTCCTCCTCATCTGGCTTTTTTGTTTCTTGTTTGGGTTTGTTTTTTTTTTTTACCTTTTTCTGTTTTCTAAAAACGTTGCTGGAACTCTGATGAAGCAAATGACAAGGGAATTAACAAGGGCAGAAACCTTGAAGAGCTAAATCTAGTACAAACACACATATAATGTATCACTGGGAAAATTAAATATTATTAAACCCAAAATCTCTCTGGGGCTGTGTACGGAAGGTGAGTGTGCAGTCATTAAAAGTGGCATGAGAAAAATTCAAAGGAGTACTTGTGTATACACGAGCACAAATTCAGGCAAGCACGTGAAAAATGCAAGTTTGGTTTGACAACTTTAAAAAAAAATAATTAAAAATATCAAACAACAAACAATAGCAGGAGTAGTCCAACTGCCATGACCTGGAGTATCAGCTGCATACAGTGGAAGCTTCCACCATGAAGTGCAACACTCAAATGGAGAAAACTAGCTAAGGCTGCTCAGGAGAGATTCTTTAGCTTGATCCCTTTTAATTTGGGGGCTTTTATTCCAGTGTAAGCAACTTGCTCACAACAATTCACAGGCTTGGTTCATTTTCTTTTTTTCCCCCAGTCAAAGCTAGTTGTTATTGGGTTAGTTATTTAAAGCAAGATCTCTCTGGTCAACATGGCAATTTCTGGCCTGTCTTCTGGTAGCCTCTCCAAAACTCTCTTCCTTCCACTTTCTCCTCATCTTACTCCAAAATACTGGGCAGCCCTGAATTTAAAAATAGCTTTTTAAAAAATGAAGAGGGTACAAGAAAATCTGCTGGATCCCCTGACAGTTCTTAAGGCTTTGCAAACTTAAATGCACCCTCTTTTTTCCAATTGCAAAATATGCATAACATTTACATTCTGATGTTTATTTCCCTTGTGTAGTCCATGGTGCAAAAGAAAACATTAAAAACATTTATGTCCTCAGATCTTTCACTTCAAGTAACAAAATCACCTTTTTATTGTGTAGTAATGTCAGACAAACATTTTATCTAATGACTTTCCTCAACTCAAAAGTATTTTTCTTTCAAGCTTTGCCAACAAGAGATCCCAAACCAAAGAGTGCAGTGTGCTGCAGATGGTTCCCACTAAGCCCTATCAAGGGAAAAATAGCAAAATATAATCTACATTTCACAGTGGTTGTTCAGTATCTGCAGTGCAAAGAGAAGGCAGCCTGGGATGATTAATCCTTCCCCCTCAATTCACACTTCTGGTTAAGACAAACTGGAATTTCATACAGAGATCTCACAGGGGAATTCAGCAGCAGCACTAGGAGTTCCCTGAAGCACCTGCATTTCAGAAGTGTTCAGTAGCTCTAACCTCCAAACCAACCACAGCCCAGACCAGGCAGGTAGTTTTTCAAATGCTCCATTTGTCACTGCACACATAGTTCCATTCATCAGCTTAAGGGAACGTGCCCCATGGAAATCATGCTCCACAAGGGACTATCAAATGTTCATCTTTCTGTCCCCAGCAGTGTTCTAGAGATGGTGGTGGCAAACACACAAGTGATTTGGAAGGGACTCCACTCCACCTGCCCCAGCATCAAAACTGCTTCTGCACAAGGCATGTCGGAGTGATGGGTCAGCTGTGCCAATGGGCTCATAGCCCATCAGAAGAAAGCCATCCCTTTCTGTGCAACACAACAAAGCAGTGCATTAAATGAAATACAGAAGCCATGGCAGACTGCAACCAAGCCACCTGGCAGGAAGTACAGTGTTCACAGTCCAAGCACAGATTAAAAATGGGATTTGAAAGGTTAAAAAGGGAGGGAGGGAAGGAGGCAGGGAGGTCTCCACAGAAATTCCCTAATGCCACTAAGAGCTGACAACAAAGCAGTGCATTAAATGAAATACAGAAGCCATGGCAGACTGCAACCAAGCCACCTGGCAGGTAGTACAGTGTTCACAGTCCAAGCACAGAGAAAAAATGGGATTTGAAAGGTTAAAAAGGGAGGGAGGGAAGGAGGGAGGGAGGTCTCCACAGAATTCCCTAATGCCACAAAGAGCTGATACTTCAAAATACTTTCTCCCAGAGCTCTTGGTTGACTTTAATAGCAACAAAGCAGCTTGCTTAATTCCTAGACATTTCACCTGCAGGCAGTTTTTTGAGAGCATTACCAAATACCCAACTGCACTCAACAGATCCAGCCTAGCATGTGTCACAAGTGTGATTCTAAATACCCTCAGTTCTTTGTTCTAACCCTGTCCATCCCATTGATTCTAAATACCCTCAGTTCTTTGTTTTAACCCTATCCATCCCATTCTCTCTCTGACTTCACAGCTGGAGTTCTAGGCGTGCTATTGCTACGTGTGTATAGGGATGTAGATCAAATACACACATTTAATGAGCAGTTTGAACTCCATGAATTTGCCCACTCAGAGCAAAGGCCACCATGAGTATTTTGCAGGTGGGCAGTTAGTGAATCTTGGCTGTGTGACACCTACACAGCACAACTCATTGCTTGAGGAGTAGCCTGCATTTAAAACAGGAGCACGCGGAGGCCAGCAAACTACCAAAGAGCATCTCTGCTTCTACCCTTGGGGGTATAACCTTTCACCAAGCACCTCAAACCCAAGCCAACAGACACAAGAATGAGTATGGTGGGACACCTCCTCCTTACCTGTAAGCTTCATCCAAGGACATGTCCATTCTCTTCATGATGTAGGCGATGGCGATGGTGGCGGAGCGGGATATCCCAGCCAGGCAGTGCACCAGCACACACCCATTGGAGGCTTTGGCTTTCTCTGTGGAGCAAAGAAATGGGCAAGTGTTAAACCCAGCAGCATCAGACCACCATGAGAAGTTTGCAAGGAAAGGGACGTTATTTAGAACGGTTCCAAACTTCCCAATTAGCTGCTAATTGCAAATCTTGGGGAAGCTTTAAACAAAAATAAGTTCTTTTCTCTAGCACTGTATAGCATTGAGTGTAGGAAAAGTGTGTGGCTACACAGGAAACATACTGCACTTACAGCATACCACGTTTTAATGTGCACATAAACAACCCTATTTCTGTGTCTGGGAAAGGTGATTGTTTCTAATTTTGTACGGGAGTAAAAAGCAAGCATTCATGATGGAGCAATCTGGCCAGTTCAGATTTGGCTAGCTCACTTCTCAAAGCTAAAGACAGGATCCCTACGTCCAATTTCCTAATTCTTTCTCTGGAGACATGGATCAGGCATCTACCAGGTTGCCAGAAACCAGAGTTGTGCTCTTAAAAAGTGTCTTTGTTCCATAAGTGCTGGAACGTGCAGTGGCAGAATCCCCTACGTTACTTTGCTTCTGCTCTTATAAGTGATGTGATCAGGTACACAGATCCTTGGGGTATTCTCATACCACCCAGAAGGCATTCAGGTCTCCTCCAGCCAAAACAGACACAGAAAGGGATCCAGAAACTGTTTTAGAGAATTTAAATTTCTTCTCACCTATAAAATCGACTGATTTATCCAACCAAGGCAGAATTTTCTCACAAAAGCTGTCGTTCACAGGCACTCTCAGGAAATGGGATTCTGGAATAAAATCTGGCTTTGGGCAAGTATTGCTGGCGTTCAGGACGTAGCCAATGTCATTCTGCTGCATCAGCTCCTAGGAAAGGGAGAAAGATTTAAGCCTAGAGAAGTCAAATGGTACCTTTGGCACATTACAAAACTGAAAATCAAGCTGAACTTTGTGTTGGAATTGCTCTAGCTTGTGAAAAAGAAAACTCCTCAGCCTTTAACTCTTCAGGCAACTTTTAATGAGACATCCAGTGTGTCCAAATAATATATGGACTGTGAAGGCCATAAAAACAGAATTAATGAAGAAGAGGAATAATGGCACTTTACCTTCTGCTACTATGAAGCATCACATCCAAGAGAATGAATTTTTTGCTACTTTGGCTTAAATTTTCACTGTGCAAACTGACAAGATAACCAAGCAATTCCCACATGAAGCTTGCTCACCCAAATATCTGTTTTCTGGATCACATAACTAAGACTGAGGCTGCCCCATCACAGATACTGGTGAGAAATACTACGTTAAACTGATGCCTGTTATAGTCACCTCTTAAAAGCATCCAGGACCTCCTTGTTTCAAAGGCAATGTGCAAAGCTCACTCAAAGCCTTGAGAGCAGGAGCTGAAGACTTTGAATTAGGCCATTTTTGTACACCACTAACTGCAGTTTTAGATGAGATCTGCTTTGTGGTTTACAATCTAGCTGCTCGTATTTCAGTTTTCAGTCTTTACTCCTCTTGCATCTCAGAGACTGTCACAGCTACAAGCAAAGAGATTCAACGTTCAAGAGTCAGCTGGGCTTCTTAAATAAGTACATTTTCATGACTGTAAATTAAAAAAGACTCCTCTTTTCTACACCTTGCCATACTCTTTGTATTTAGAGTCGTGATACAGTAGGTACCTTACTGCCAAACATGAAACAAATACTAGAGAACTAGAGATGGCTCTACCAAAACCATCCAGTCTGCTGCAGGTAAGCCTCTTGTCACAGAAAAAACAGTTTGATCAGGTTTACTCCAGCCTGCCCAACGACTCTCCTGGTCTAGATATGATTAGGTAGCAAGTTTCATGCCATACTATGCTTGCACAGTAGTTACACTGAACACAAACACTGGGGAGCTTTTGGCCACATTTCGATGGAAACTAATGCCTGAAACAAAACTGAAACATAAAAAAAAGAAACCAAAACCAACTGATTTTTAATAATTTCCTTTCTGTATAATTGCTATAAAAGTGAAAAGCTGTATCAGTCTACAGGACCATTACCAAGAATGAATTCTTACACTGCAGATTTCACCTGAAGATTCACCAGTAGGAAAATACAAGTCCTGAACCCAAATGATGGCTTCTTCCCCATATGGATTTTTTCTGCACCCACACAGATGTTCTTGTGAGGAGAGACAGGGACATGGCTCTTCAGCTGGAGATACAGAACTCTCCCTTGTTCAGATCAGAGCAGCCTAAACCAGATGTGACATGGAGTGGAGGGGTACCCCACACCTCAGCACCTTATCACTTCTTACCTTGCTCGCTTCCTACATCACGTGCCCAGCAGAGCTCAGCTTCTCCTCTGTGCCAGTAAATCCCAGTATGCCACTGATTTCCCACTCTCCTTCCTTCCCAGCTCCCCACTCAACCAGCAAGCCCCCTTCAGCCCTGCGTGCCTTTCAGAGCCAACTCTGTTGCACCTTCCTTCCCTTTATTTAGCTCTTATACCCAAGACAGACCTACAAGTT
Source organism: Merops nubicus (assembly GCF_000691845.1). NCBI lineage: Eukaryota > Metazoa > Chordata > Aves > Coraciiformes > Meropidae > Merops > Merops nubicus. The sequence goes on along the minus strand of NW_008600994.1, from coordinate 7,024 downwards.
TAAAAGCAGGAGTGTTGGAAGTAGGGGAATACTTGGGATTGTCCAGAGAGGGAAGGAGTTGGGAATGGGGTTTGTGGCACAGGTGACCAGCTACCACTAGAGCTCTCAAGTGTGCAATGGAGACCTCTGGTCCCCAGCACCTTTGCCTTGCTGCCTCAGGCTACACAGCTTTCTCCTTCTGGAATCCCAAGCTCTTCAATATCAGCTTCTGCAAGACACCTGCTCGAGATCACTGTGTGGAAATACTGCCCCCAGACCAGCTCACCTGTGGCAGCCACCTAAAGCTGACTGGAGACAAACTGAAATAGCAGGTACAACACTAGATGCAAGGTCATGAACTTTACCAGGCATGAAAGGAGGTGATGGGGAGATCTCTGACAGATGGACAGCCGTGACACATGCTTGTTTGTTCACAATGCTGGCAGGCTGATGGATTTAGAAGAAGAGAAAACTTTTTTTTTTAAAAAAGCCTAAGTGCTGTTGGGCTGCACAGTCCAACCATCCCAATTCCACACAGTCCAGCCATCCCAATTCCACACAGTCCAGCCATCCCAATTCCACAGTCATGCAAGGTTTCTGATGTGGAATTGATTATTCAAATAAGAACGAGAAGGCTGCGGACGCCCAGCCTGAAATCTCAGAGCCAAAAAAACACCCAAAAATGTGTTAGTGCTTGTCTTTGAGACTTAAGAAAAAAAAGCTATGCTTCCTTCTGTTCTAAGGTATCAATCATCCCCTGTGCAACACGCTCCAATATAATAACCATAACAGTGCCTTCATTGTAAGGCTCCCAAGAGGAAGAAGTGAATTACGACAGGAGGAAGACCCAGAAATCCTAACACTAACAACTCTCTCAGAAGAAGGTAAATGCTCTTTTGTCAGCTTATTTACATTTTATGACTTGTTTAATCTGAAAATTAATGGCACCCTAAAATGCTATTTTGTTCCAGGAAATAAAACCCAGGCTTGGAAGAAAAGAAAGAGCATAGTTACGTAAGCCCCAAAGCATAAACAAAGTTTTAGGGTTTAAATGCTGGTACACAAAGATGAGATGAGAGGAGGAGGCTCGTTCAGGCTCGTAACAACAGAGATATTTTTCTGTTACAGTAACTTGCAGAAGGGACTCTGTCACTCTGGTGTAGGTTAGAATCTACGTTGCCTCTGCTTCACAAAGAGTGGAGGCTCGTTCAGGCTCGTAACAACAGACTTTTTTCTGTTACACTAACCTGCAGAAGGGACTCTGTCACTCTGGTATAGGTTAGAATCTATGTTGCCTCTGCTTCACAAAGAGTTACTAAGATCTGTAAAACTAAGTACCCCCTTGCAATGCCACCAGTATATGGCACTGAGACCCAAAGACTGAAACAAACTTTTCTGTTAGAGAAGACCTTTGAGGAGGTTTTTAGTGTAAGACTGAAACAAACTTTTCTGTTAGAGCTAAGACCTTTTAGGAGTATTTTTAGTGTTGTTTCAACATTGCAAAAAAGGTATTATGAATACTTTCAAAATTAAACATTTAGGAAAGAAGTCTGTGAAGTAAAAGTATAAACAAATCTCCTGAGAAGAATCTGAAGTAATGATTAATTTTTCTAAAGGACACAACCCAAGCATTTGTGTTTGCAGATCTTTCATAAACAAAGTGTTATCAGCTTTGTTTATTAATGGCAAATAGTATTCTTAAAAGGTCACGAGCACAGACTGCCCTGCAGCAAGACAAGCATCTCCCTCCCTGTGCACTCAGAGATAAGCTTATAAAGATCCTGAAAAAAAAAGATCACCTTGATAAAACATTTCTGAAAACTCACATCTCTGAACAGCTTGAGCAGTAGTGCAGACTAGAAGTTGTTCTTTTCACAGATTTTTTGAGACTTTTTAATTTTAGAGAAATCAATCTCTGGTCAATGGAAGGAATCATGGGAACTAGAGAATATTTGAAGGCAAAAATAAGTTCAGTATATACAACTACATCTTAAGAGCTTGGGGAATATTCCCAGAATTTTTCAGAAAATTACTTTTACAAAATCTGGACTTGAATTAAAGAAAAAAAAGTATTCTGATCTTAATGGAAAGCTGACTTGTCTCCAGTAGACAGGAAGGCCATTAAACCAAAGCATGCAAACTGAACTTACCAGCTCCTGAACTGTCCTGACACAGACAAGACTTTGTTCCTTATCCCTGGTTTTTGTTTCTTGCCCTCCCCTTCTGAGCACTCTTCACATCCCAGCTTTGTTACCACGTAGGGGTATTTCTGGGCGCTTGATGTAGGAAGAGCCATCCCCCTTGCTCTCCCCAGTGCCCCTGCACAGGATTCAGGCTTCCCCAAAACCAAAGCATGTTGAAAGCAGAGCAGCAGTCATCTGCAGTTCATGTTCTAACGTCCTGATGTCTGGCTACCACTAACTTTTAGCTGAATCAAGAAACTAATTAAAGCTAGGAAATGGACTAGCTGGGGAAACGTTGAGTGGGTTCCAAGAGGCAGAAATCTTAATCTGCTCCCACAGCTTCTTTAGGTGAATGAAGGTACCAATATTAAAGATGGAAGCCAAGGAGGTAAGTTAAGCAACCAGCACTAAGGTCTACTTCAGTGCAGTGAACAAACAAGAAGCTCAGAAGAAAGCCCTGCCTGTGTGTGCTCAAAGGAAGAGGGAAAAGGTCCAAATAACAAGTGGATCTGAAATCCTAAGGTGTGTATTTATCCTAAAATGGGTAAGAAATCTAAGAGGTCTTCTAGTCATTAGTGGAAGAACTTCCAAAAGAGTGACTGTCAAGGATGCCACACCAGGTGGTAAGAACTTTCTGAACACCCTGTGGATTGTATGCTGTTGGTCTTGTGGGTCTTCATACAAAATGGGGAACACAGTAATCCCTGACTGTAACTCCCTGAAGTATGTGAGGAAGTACAAATCTGGCCAGCTCCTGGGGGTCTTACACTAGTTCTCAAGTACCTGGAGCTGCAGGGCTCCCTGCAACACATGCTGAAATATTTGTCAGGATGGCAGTTTGATAGGCCACCGAGCCACCACCAGGTCTAAACTCTTCCTGCAGATGGCTCAGCCACACTCAGAGCTCACCAGCAGCAGTTGGGACTTGAGCCTCCTCCGGCCCTATCACAAGTCCCTGACCACTGGTGCCACTTGGATTCCTCTGCTGGTGAGGCACACGTACCGTGCCTGTGCTCAGCTCCTGTTCACAGGCATCAATGACTGCAAGGAAAGGGAGCAGCCTCTTCCATCCCTCTGACATTGTTCAACACTTGAGAGCCAGGGCACTGGAGTTCCAGCTACACCCCAAGTGTGGAGATGTTGTTCTCCTGGAGAACAAGTTGCCCCCTCACTCCCACTGTGACCTAGCACAGCACTTGCCATTCACACATTGCAACCAGCAGCATAAAAGCATCTTTCTACTACTCTACCACTGAAAGCAAGGAATTTTTTTTTATTTTTTTTTAAAAATGACTTAGTTCCTGCTCTCTTTTGTCAGGGGACCACAAATTACTTTTGTGGTAGGAAAAATAATAAGCTGCTTTGACATCCATTGTAAGTGAATCGAGTTTGAATTGCTGACTTGCTGCTGGGCACTAGATGTGGAAGATTTTAAAGGACAAAGTAAATACAATGACTGCTGACTGCCCTGCATATAAAAGACCTTTCTGTGTGCTCTGCTAAAGGAAAATTGCCTTCTACACCATTGCCTGTGTATCAAAAATCCCCTTAAAATAATGATGAAGCAGCTAAAAATAGCCTATGAAGGGCCAGACTGGGGTGGAGTGAAAGTAGAAGAAAACAGTGAAAAATATGATAATGGCCAACAATGAATTTGATATAATTATAGACTATTGGGATAGCTCCTGCCTTAAACTTTATATGTGGATAAAAAAAACATCCAGATAAGCCTTGCACCTAATTCAAACACTATGCTAGGGTGAAGCATCCCTCCTCTCTCCCCCATCCATGCATTTAATGCCAGCTTATGATGCCTGATGGAGATTCAACTACTCCACAGGCCTCCTGCATTATCTGCCAGTCAAGAGGCCACATGCAGCAGAAGTAATAAAAATTCCCTTGTGAAAGGAACCAAGGTGCAGACTGTAAGCAATGTGTGTTGGTCTCCTTACAGAAACAAACATCTGTGCATGGACCTGCAGCCATCTGAGATGAGTTCTTTTAGACACCTGGTGGTCTAGCACCCTGCAAGTACCATATTTTATGACTTTGACTGTTTTAAGTATAGCAAAATATCCTGGGCTATTCTTTAGGAACAGAACTTGTTAAATGCAAACATATTTAGGAACAGCAGAAGTTTCTCAGTGCAGTGGTACCATAAAAGCTCATCTTAAATGACCCCACTGATTGTCCAGGTCTGAGTATTTTACTAGGTGTACAAAGATTTGTTTGCAGGAGTCCCTCATTATACAATTCATGGCATTTCAGTGCTGTTTTGAAGGAAATACTACAAACCAGACAATCTTCCTTTGTCCTACAGTAACTATTAATGTAATTGTGTTAACATCTAAGAGCTGCCAAAACAAACCAGTCAGAGCTACACAGGGAAGTGCCTGACCTGCAGAAATGGTGGATTTGACAGTTGCCATTGGTTGGTGGGTTACTGGGGAAGGTACCTATGACCTCCTCCAAGATGAAGGAGGAAGGACACCAAGTTTCCTATTACATGACACATGGATTAATTACATGGTCTGTGTCATTAGTTCCCAGAGAGCTTTCCATGCCTTATGCACAGCTGTTACCTGTATCTGCTTGAGCTGTTTCACAGCTGTAATGATGCAGCTTGGCAGGAGCACCAGTGAAGGCACGTGGAGATCACAGACCCATCCAAGTCAACAACGTGACACCCACAACGCTCACCTTGTTGAGGACATCCCGCTGACACCCAAGGTAGAGATGAGGCAGGATTCTGGTTGGGCCAATGTTGGAGACAGGTAGGCAGGGTTGAGAAATGCAAGTGGGGATGAGGGTGGATTTTCCTTCACAGAGACCGGGGAAGGAGCTGGAGAACTCGGCGAATCCACCTGTGAGAAGAACAGCATGTACTTAACCCAATGCACGCTGCAGGGTTCTCAGAAAGCAGCACTTGTTGCAGGAGATGGGGAGGCAGTAAGGGGCAGCTGCCAAGCCTCAGAGGAACCACACGTGTGCCCCTTCCAGAGGTACCATGACTGTGCAGAACCATCCACCAGCAGGCAGGGCCTGGATGTTTATTCCCACTCTGACTGCAACGTTTATTTCTCTCGCTCTCCGTTCGTCACAAGTTTTTGATGCTTCTTCCCATTCTTAATTACATGTGGAAATAAGACTTTTAAAACCACCACAACAAAAACATACACACCTTTTCTTTTCTGTCCCAGCAAGCTGTTTGCCAAAAACCTCCCTCTCTTTATTAAATCTATAATTAGACTTCATTAAGAAAAAGTCACATTTACTCCATCTGGTAAAAGCTTCAATATCCTAAGGCTTCTCCATTTGAAGTGGGGAAGGTGAGGCAGAATGGGGACTACAGGAAGAGACTTCACCCAGGCAGGGACTCCCCTACCAAACCACCACAAGTCTCTACTCTCTACTGCCAGCTGGTTCTTCATCTGCACCAGTTATTAGGCCCTATCCATATTATAGCTCCAAAACATTTTCATTACTGTTTTCTACCGCTGCATGAAAGCACTCAGGACAACTAGAGTGGAATCCCATTTAAATCCACCCAAAATCCAAGTGGCCATCAAAAAATGCTCCTTGCCTGTTTCACCATCTGCATGGCACAGCTGCTGTGGAACAGGAAGGAAATAAAAGGTGAGGCTGAGATTCCTCTAGACACCAGGACACGATGCATCTAAACTCTGTTTCTTTCTCTTGCTTGGCCAGCTCCTGGCTTCCCTCCCATCACAAGGGCTGTGCTGTGAATCTGGGCCACCAGCTCTGCTCCAACTCGCCCTCACCCACAATGAGAAAACAAAACTGAGGAAACCTCCAGCAACACACTTACACTGTGGACAAAAGTCACAAAAGCTAGCTAGTTTTTTCCACGCCTAGCTAAACCCCAGGCTCAGCTCATTCTCATACTTCACCTCTGCAAACAAGAACTGGAGGCAGCTGCTTGAATCACTGTGTTACAGCCTTTTCTCAACTGTTTTCACCATTTCACAGCCAGCAAGGATGAGAGTTGCAAACCACAGTGAAAGTCCCTGGCTATTTCCTCATATTAAAGCACAGAGAAAGTGGAATTTTAACTGAAGGAAGAGTAATTATAACCTGTTCAGAACAAGGCTCCTTTTTGTCATCAAGAAAGTGAAGTGTTAACATGCTAAATCTGCCAAATTGCTGTGTTCACTATTACTGCAGTCTGAAGACATGAATTTAAATTATTCAGGAATAAGATAACATACTGTTTTGTCAAGGCTTGAAGTAGCATTGCCTGGATTATTCATATTCTCTGGAGTTTAAAATCTGTACCTTTAGTAAACGTAGAAAAAAACCCCAAGATAATAGCCATGTAACAGACCCTTTCATTTGATAAACAATAAAAAAAGCCAGCAAATGGATTTCAAAACAACACTTATGAACAGCAATTCCTCTTCAGAAAAGAAGAATTATTCCACAGAGCATAATGTTCTCCCCACATCTATAGGGAGCAATCTTTTAATTTATAAACATTATATTCCTCTCAGATTAAATTTAATGTAAGATACGATGCCCAGAAGTTCCTTGAGAAGTTGAGGGAAGAAGGGGAAATCAAATATCAGGTTTTGTTTGCTTAGTCTGTTTCTTGGGAAGCTTGCTGGCAGCTTCCTGGATCCTCTCTCTGACAGAGCTGGAAATAAGAGAAGTGACTCTTCTTCCTTACAAAGAAGCAGCACAACCAAAGAAAAGATTTTAGATCTATGGTTTTTTTTCCCCTTTTTGTTAAAAGACTACACAGGCAAACTTCAACAACTACAAAAAAGAATTTGCCCAACTACCTACAGATTGTTCTCACTTCTGCATGAACACTGCAACAAGAAAGTATGCAAAAAGAAAAG
>NW_008600993.1:66458-67208 GCF_000691845.1 Merops nubicus | reverse complement strand
ACAAAGTAATCTGAATCTTCAAAAGGCTTCTGTGAAAGCTGGATTACAACTTTTGTGGCACAATTTGGTCATTTTGCAAAGTCGATCAGTTTTCTGGGTAGTTGTAGGAATAAAGTATCCAGAAACAAAATATCAGCATCATCAAAATCAGCAGTGAGTAGATGTGGGGGAACTTTAGGAGGATGTAGGGCAGACTGTATGCCATCAGCACACACAGGATAATGCTCCTTGTGAGGAAAAAAAAGAACAATATATAAGGTGAACTAATGAAAGCATGTAGTGAGTATTAATGGATTTTTTAGAAAGGTACAGTTGAGCATGGTAACTTAGGAAATAAAAAATTATTTGGCCTTCAATGTAAGAGGCTGTTACCTCATTCTCACCTTGCTAGTGTTTACTGGGTTTTGTGTTTTGATTTTTTTGTTTTGTTTTTTTCTTTATTTCTTCTTTTTCAATTTAGTGAATGTTATTCAGGTACATGCTGTTAAGCTAAATGAATTCTGTTCTTCACTTCAGACTAAAGTAGCCTTGTTTAATAAACACATGGAGTGAATCCTAATGGTTTCATGCTCAGAATAATGCTTTATGATTGCAGGGAATGGAGCAGAACGTCCAGAGAATAATAAAAGCACTGAACGAATGCCTTGCTGCTCTACCACAGCAGCAGCTTCAAAGAGTCAGCCACATTGGCATTTCAGGACAAATGCATGGGGTTGTGTTTTGGAAAAGAGATAAAGGTAACATTAATTT
>NW_008600993.1:0-66427 GCF_000691845.1 Merops nubicus | reverse complement strand
CTGTTCAGGGTATTATGATGCAGCAAATCAAGTTTTAATACTGAAAGGATCTGTAGGAAAGTGCTGCGTGTTCACTTTGGTCTGTAAAACAGAATGAACAGGTCTTCTTTTGTGGGAATTTTGCTTTAATTACTGGAACTTCAGCTGCAAACTATAGTTAATTTTTTTTTCTTTTACACAGAGGAGTTAAGGGATTTAGAGATCCCTGCAGAGTCAGCACAATTACTAATATGAAAGAGGAATAACATGTTTGTGGCTTATTACTTTTTTGTCTATCATATGCTATCTCCTGCCCGTTGAAAGAACTTCTGCTTCATGTGAATGCCATGGGTTGGTATCTTGTTTACCTCATCAAACACTTAACTGGCTGTTGCCCAGAGTCTGGACACCTTCTAATGATGTTACAGTGTTAGCCTTGAAAAATAAGCTGTGCTTGATCTTTATGTCAGAATGTGCACTAGCAGTAGCTAACAGTGACTATCACTGTGCTGTTTTGAAGTGCTGTTTGAAAGCACAGGAGAAAAAATAAAGTTCAGTAAATTATGTTTTCAGGTTTTGTGTTTTTTTGGGGAAGGAAAAATAAAAAAAAAAAATGCATCTTTTTTTTTCCCTCTAGCAAGTCATAGACTGTCATGTAGCATTCATCATGCTGCTTATGCTTCTGTTATCAGGAACTGAAAAAGGATCCAGACCTTGGAAACAAAATCAACCACAGTGAGGTAGTCACATGAGGCTTGATTGTGCAAATACTTAAATAATCTTTGTGACAGCAGGGGATGTTTGAAAACTTCAGGCTTTGGGTTGCCAGCTGTGTGAGACAAGGATGGATTATCTTCTTGGCTGGCATCCTACAAACCTGCTGAAGTCTAAGGCTTTCAGAATGTTGTTCATGTCTTCTTCCTCTTTACCTGATGATGTGCACATCTGAAGAATTACACAAGTCTTATAATAATAGGAGTTAAGCAGATTAAGCAAAGATTTATTGTAAACCACAGAATAGATTTCCCAGAAGAGCTGGTCACTGCCTGTCAAAAGTTGTTGGGGTCTTAATTGCTTTAAGAGGCACTGTGCTATTCATTTCTGACTGCAATTTTATGTTAAATACTCAAATGATTAGAAAGAAAGAAATCCAAAGGCTGATAGACTGAAGGAGCTGTTCCTTACTTTCCAGCTGTCTCAAGGGCTGCATAACAAAGCCTCATGGGCTCACAATAGACATAGATTCTTATGTCATGTTGGTTAATATTTTATTTCCTAAAGCCACATGCCACTTGTTTTTTTCAGTTCTGTCAAGCAAGAGAGGGTGTTTGCTCTCGTTTGTTTTGAGTAGACTAAGTGGATCTGTGCACTTTGGGATACAAATTATGTTTTTAATAACATCCTTTAGGGTTAGATTTATGGTTAATAATGTTTCTTTGAATCCATTTAACACTAGAAAAGTAAACCAATTGGAAATTTAGTTCAAACAGACTTGATAGAACAGGGAATTAAGGGAACCAGAAAAAGCATGTGTTTGCTCTGTGTCACACAGTACTTCCAGCTTTCACAGCTGCTTTTTACTGGGTGAGTGTAACTCCAAACCTCTGTATCCAGCCCAGGAGAGACACTTTAAGCTGTATTTTTGCTAGTTATTGAAGCAGCCAGGTCCCTTCTCTGACCTGTGGGACAAGGGAGACAGCACAGCTGGAAACACTGCTCCCCTCCCCAGCCAAAACCCAAAAGGCTGCCTCAGTTACAGAGCCAGCTGGAGGCAGCATGTCACCTGTCCTGTCCCCACACGGGGGGCAGGCATCACCTGGGACAGCTGTACTTCTCTACTTGTGCTTTGAGGCCAAGGCTGGGCTGGCAAACACCAGGAGTGTTGCCTGAGCTCAGCCTCTGCTTAGTCAGCTGCCCTGACAGGACCTTTGCAGGACAGCTTGTGGTGAGCGTGTTAGGGCAGTGCACTGCAGCAGGGCCATACCAGACCCTGCTGAGAAGGCTCTGAGCAGCTCTGGGAAGTTGCTATCATGTAGCTGAGGCCTTCACAGGAAAGAATGTGAAGTTTTCATCAAAGGTGTAGTGTTTTCTGTCCAAAAGCAGCACGCTAGACTAGTAAAACTGAAAACTGATTTAGACCCTATTCTACCTGAGGATATAATATAGAATATTCTACCAACTGTTGATTAGTACATTTAGATCCAAATTTCCTGTTGATGAAGCTCTGTGCTATGCATCAGAGGCAGCTGGTTCCTAGTGCAGCATCCTCTAGGTTGTGCTGTGGCAGGTCCAGTGAGAGCTGTTGTATCAGCTCATTACCTCCTGCAGCAGGACTGCCTTTTTTTTTCTGTTGTGGATCACCTTCTGTCTAAGTTGTATCATTAATAGCTCAAGGTGCAGGTTGCTTGTTCCTCTAGGCACTAGGAGGGCTTATAGAGAAGGAGAGCCTTGGACAGCATTCTCAGTTTTAGCAGAGGATGGCTGGCATCTTGATGCTGAAAACTATCACTAATGAATTTGATCACTACTATCTCTGTTTCTGCTCTTTTTCCAATATATTTGACAAATTATCAAGAGTGTCCACCAATAAAGAATGCCAGGCAGGCTGTGCTGCAGGGAGTCACTGGACTTCTTGGTTTCTGTGTGTTTCAGGTTGCAGGTGGACAGAGTGTGGCACAGGCCCCACCTTTGAGCCACAGGAGGTCAGTCACCTAATTACTTGGCAAGATGGTCGCTGCAGTCCCACCTTCCTCTCTTCTCTTCCTCTGCCACAGTCACATGTCAGCTTGGCTACAGGATTTGGATGTGCCACAGTCTACTGGTATTTAAAGAAGAGGTAAATAGTTTCTCAGAAGGGCTTCTGGATCAGACTGTTTCAAAGGCAGTTTCTCATCTTCAGTTTATGTGACAATTAGTATTCCTGTGGCATGTTAATGCCACTTTGGGCTGAGGGGCTACGTTTCTCTGTAATCATAATATGAATTAAGTAGTCAAAAATATTTAAAATGGCAGCATTCAATATAAACTACGTGCAACTCAGCATACAAGAGTCTCTGACCTCATAAAAATACTACAGATTTCTTTAATAAAAAGAAAAGCTTTTAACCACATAGTAACAGAAACCTTGAAGTATCCTAGAATAATTCTGGTCGTTCCTGCCGCTCAGAGGAGCTCTGATGATGCAGTTTGAACACTATCATTTTCCCTTGTGCAGATTGTGAAAAGTACAAACATGCCTCAAACATTAACAGAGATGCTTTGGTTGCTGCCAGATGCTAAAACAAACAGTTCCTAAATTAATTTCAGTTCCTTCCTTCATTAGACACTGAGATCCTTATGAGGTGTTAGGAATGGTCTGCTTTGTTGTGGCATGTTTGCAGAGGATGTAATTTTTCACTTATGTCTTGGCATCAGCAAGATTTGCACTTTGGTTTCATCTGCAGTATGCTGCACTTCTCAAAGAGCCAGTGTCTTGCTCCTCAGTGAGCTCAGTTTCATAAGTGGGGAAAAGCTTTCTTCCAAATACATGGAGTATGCCAAGATCTTGCTTTAGAGCTGTGTAACTCATTGGTCCAGCTGCTTCATTCTCTTCCCATTTTGTTTCACCACCATCTTCCACCATCAGATTAATATTGCTGCTGTGATAATGGCTTGGAAAACAAAATCCATTTAAAAAACCAGACCCACCCAATGAAGTGCAGGTTGCTCACTGAGATGGCTATTTAATTTTTAGGTGGGACTGCACATGTCTGAAGTTCCCTGTAGCAGTGGAAGTAATCTTGCTCCTGCTGCCTTACAGGACCCCTCACTGGTTTTGTTTTTAAAATGTTCTGTTTAAAAGTTCAGGTTTTCTGGAGTCTTATGATGCAGCTGGCACCATCCAGGACTATGTGGTTGCCATGTTGTGTGACCTGAAGAAGCCACTCATGTCTGTCCAGAATGCTGCTAGCTGGGGATACTTTAACTGCAGAAGCAAGAGCTGGAACACTGACATGTAAGTGCCAAGGTCGTTCAGTGGGTTTTATGCATTGCTTGTGTCCAGCAATGTGAACTCCTCTTTGGGCCATGAGGGTGAAAGTGCTACACATAAAAAGTGGTTGAAAGTTAGTCCTAATCAGTTGTAGTGTGGCCTGTGCCAAAGAACTATTGAGAGTTTGCTCTGGTTTCTAAGGTATATATATTTAAATGGTTTAAAATCTGGCACAGTATTTTTAGAAATATTTGAGACAGCAGAGCCAAGAGACTCAGCATTGAGGCCTCATGTACCAAATTATCCCCTCCTTATCTGTGGTGGGATGGGATGGACAGGTGCATGCTTGCAACATGATATTACTCTCTTGTTCTTTCAGCTGAGCTTCTTCATATCTACTAAGACTTAATTGTGATAATACCTAAGAGTTATTAGGCTACAGGAAGTCTTCTAGTGAATAAGTTTGTTTCTTTATTTACGTATTTTTATGATTTGCTCTTTCAGGGCTGAGTGCTAAGGCCTTATGTATTTCAGGGCTTAGTTTAGGCCAGGACTCCAAGATGAAAAGATCTGCTCATGGAGGTATGGAAGAGTGACAGCAGCTTGCATTTGGCTGACTGAACTTTTACTAATCTGATGTTGTTGTAGTGATGTAGTGTATCGTGCAGTTGATTGTATAAGGGGTTAGCTCTGTGATTTGGTTTTGAACCACTAACTGCATGACAGCTTAAGGTTCTTTGACACCTAGAAGCTGCATTTTTTGTTGCTGTTTTTATGACTGTCCCTTGGGCCCTGGACCTGCTTGTCCATGTGACATCAGGAGGTTAAACTTGCTGAACACATACTGATGTATAATCTCAGGGAACCTCCAAAACACAAAACTACACCAGCTACTAGGAGAAACCTGACTCTATCCCAGCTTCAGATTGCATATAAAGCAAAGCTCTTTATTATTCTAGACAATTCTGTGTGCCCATCCCATTGAGCTGGAATGCTTCCCTTGTCCAAGACAAAGCAGGTGAAAGCATCCATAAATCCAGCAGCCACACATGTATGGCCAGGTTCATCTGTGACTTCAGGGCTCTTTGGAGCCATGCTGCACACTCACATACTGCTTTCCTGCAATAACCTTGTTCTGATTGCAGACTGCAGACATCCGGCTTTCCTGTTCACTTGCTTCCAGAGGTGGGAGAGCCTGGCAGTATTGCAGGCAGGACAGTCTGTGCATGGCATGGAATACCCAAAGGAGCAAAAGTAGGGATTGCTCTGGGAGATTTCCAATGCTCTGTTTATTCCTGTCTGACTGAAAGGACTGATGCAGGTATGCTCAGCTTGATATCTCACTTGGTTTTCTTATTGTCCTCCTTCAGGGTAACCTAGTAAAACACCAGTTTTATTTGTATTTTCTTCTTGTGTGTTCTAGTTCTTAATATCAGTACCTCTGCTCAGCTGACTGTCTCAATGCCCCTGGGTTTTCAGCCTCCAGAGACACCAGACCCTTCCTCACCTGTTACTTATTTCCCCTACTTTGATGGTGACTACTTGGCAGTGGCAGCATCACTTAATGGGGGCAACGTGCTAGCAACGTTTGTGGACATGGTGGCACGATGGACAGAAGAGCTAGGTAGGTGATTTCAAGGATAGTTTAAGCTTAAAATTGAGGTTGATCTGCAAGGTAAAAAGAAACTAAGGCAAAGGAACAAGCCTAGAGCTGTTCTGTTGTGTCATATAAGGAACAAGGATATAACTCTTGGGTCATGCTTCCTAGATCTCTGGAATTTCCCAGTGGAGCTTGTGAACATGCTGGGACAATCATGCTTGGATTCCACATCACATAGCCTCTAGGTTTTGGGGTTTCTTTTGTTTCAAGAACAGAAGAGAAATATTTTTTGCAAGCTATTTTTCAAAAGGAAAGGTCAGCAAATTTGAGGACAGCCTCCAATTTTGTATGACTGCGCTCCAGAAGAGTCTTGATTAGATCAGTTGCCCTTTGGTACATATTTTGCAGCACTCTAATGCATTTCAGACTCAAACTCATCTAAAATCCTCTAAGTGCTTTAAACGTGATCTTCACAGGATTTTTAATAGCCTCTTGGGTTTTGCAATACAGAAGTAAGATGTGAAATTTTTATTTCAGTGAGTACTTGAAGTGAACTTTCCATTCACATGCTCTCCAGCCCCTGAAGGTGACGTCTGCCGTTAATGCCTTCAACCATGGTGGTTGGTGTAACTTAGCACAGTAGGCAGAGAGCAATAGCTGTATTATCAAAAAAGGCATTTTCTGTAATCAGAAAAAGATTTGAAGTATCACAGATTCTAGATACAGTTGGATGGGGGAACTGTGGTTGATAAGCCTGGAAAAACATTTACCTTTGGGGCATGAAAAAAGATAGACAATATTTTGCTGAGCAGGTGGATCAGCAGCCATTTTAAATCACCACCTGTAAGATACAGTAAACACCTTCACATTGCTAACATGGTATTTCCCATCTGCAGGACTTCAGGTGCAGGAGTCTGCCATCTATACAAAGATAATCAAAGCAGCCTTGGCCCAAAACGACAGCAAACTTTCAGTCCACCCAACCGTGTTTGGAGAGAGACACATTCCCCAGCAGCTGGCATCAGTGAGCAATATTGGTGCCTCTGACCTCTCCCTGGGTCACGTAACCAGAGCTCTGTGCAGGGGCATCGTTGGAAACCTCTGCTCCATGTTACCTGTGCAGCACCTGCTGGAGATGGGAGTGAGGAGGATGCTGGGGAGCGGGAGTGCCCTTGCCAGGAACGAGGTGCTGAGGCAGGAAGTGGAAAGGATTTTTCCATTCCCTGTGCTTTATGGGAAGGATGTCGATGCTGCTGTGGGGGCTGCCATGGTGATGTTCCACAGAAAATAGGCATTGCTTGGAATGGCCTGAAAAGCAACTGCTGCTTTCTTTTTCCTGGCTGTACAGCATTTCTTCCTTTATGTTTTCTGGAGTTGTATTCAGTATGCCATCTCACTCATTACAGTGGGGAAAAAAAAAAGCTTGCATTTAATGTCTGCTTCTGGGCGTATGCATTTCATTGCTCTGTCATCCCCATTTGTGAAATGAGAAGTAATTACCACATTAATTTCACTGACTGACTGGGAAAGATCCATCAACTTTCTGCATCAAACGATGTTTCATTCAAGGCTCATTTTCCTAGTAGAAAATATATTTAGAAGGACTAGGAGAGATGAGCAGCTGTCTGTAACTTAGTCTGATGCTTTCATTAGAGACTTGTCCTTAACTGTCTCACCATATACATACAGAAAGGCAACAAACCAGGATGTCAGCCTTGTCTGGGGAGTTGGGTGGCTCTTGCATGGAATGACTGCTAGTTTTCGTGTTGCCTGTTGTCTCTGTAAAAGATGGAATACAACCTTGGCTTCCAATGTCCACAAAACAATCCAAATAAAATGTGGAGGATTATTGCTGTGGCTACACAGGTTGGGTGCAGTGGTCTACAGTCAAAGGCATGGCTAGGCCAGTACCATGATGGGAGGTGCCTGGAATGCAGGGCTTATGTCTGAGTGGAAAATACATTTATAGGGTGGGAGGTAACTGTTTTCCATATTTGGCAAGTATAATTATTTTTTGTATGGTTTTTGAGTGATAAAGTTGATTAGAGCCTCTGAAACAGTCAGAACTGGTGATAAACCAGAGAAGCTGGCAAACTCAGAGTTACAAAAACCCAATTTTCATGTCTTTCAGCTTTGATTTCCCTTTTAAGCTCAAACACAATTAACTTATTGAGACATGGTCTGCAAGAATAATTTGTTCTTATACTACAGTGCATAGCTATTTTACTGTATTTAATCTAAAGGTGTCTGTGACTCTACCCTTCAAGCATTGTGTAAAACTGAGTTTTAATACAGCACCTGCTAGGCTGTAATCTGGATTTAATGGTAAGTATTGTTCATGTGAATTCCCTTAAAATTTCCAAGGTTTCATCACCCTGTGTTATGTTCTTAAAATTTATTTCTCACCCTACTCTTTGTTTTAACATGAAAACATTTATACTTTTATCTGTCTAAAACAAGATGGATGTACACCTTTTTTGCTCAAATGAGATTGGGAAGCAGGTAAGAGTTTCATGTTATCCAGATACTGTTGCAAAAAGCAATGGAGCACTGCTGGTAAGAAGGAATTAACATCTTCACAGGAAATGCAGGCAAGGAAGCTGATGAAGGAGGCATCAAAACTCAGAAAAGAGCAGAAAGCTACTGAAGTGTGTACATCCAAACACAGTAAGACTGAAAGGAGCTGATGCCTGGAATGGGAGAAGAGAGAGAAGAAGCATTTAGCAAAAGGGACCAGCAGGAAGCTAGAGACTGAGTATGGAGACTCTCCACTGATCCATGTAGTTTTCCTTTTGGATCTCTGCTTTGGGAGTGGGGGAGGATTTCATTGCAGTGTCTAATGAGCTGCACTGCTCAGCAGAGCTCCAGGAGCACCAGCCAAGGACCTGGCTTATTGGTAATCTATACTTATGCATTAATAAACAGGCATTTTATCTTGAGTACAGTGCCATAGGGTGTTTTAACTAGTATAATTGGTTTGCTATTAAATAAGCAAACCTATTTTTTTTAACATAGATATATAGATGTCAAGACTAGAAAGATAGTTAGCTTTTGCAAAATAAACCAGATAATGTCACTGAATATTTTCATAATCTAATTTGAAACCTCATGAGCTAGAGGTTTGGAGGTTGATTCTAGCCTGACAGCTACAGCCTGTGAGCTCAGCTTGCTGGAGAAGCTGTTTTTCTAGTATAGTTTTTGGCAGAAATATCTTATGTATATTATATATTTAACAGCAAATGGCACAGTTCTTAATTTTTAAGGGTATGTGATCCATCCTGGATTAGTTAAGAATAATTTTTTCATAATATTTAAAGCTGTTACATACATATATATAAAATTTAAATAAAACACAGTAGGAATATGGAATGATGGAATGGCTGTAGTACTTTCTGTCATTGTTTTTCCCTCAGCTCTGTTCAGAATCAGCTTATCTTTAAAATACCTGGTTGGGCTTCACAACAGCCACCCAAGATAGATGTCCAGAAAAAGATGACTGATCTCAGAGAAGAGCCAATGGCAAAGTTTTGTAAATTGACAAGAAACCATGACCCACAGAAACAATTGTTGCCTGGTGGTTTGGGGTGTTTTTGAAAGCTTGAGTGTATTTACAAAGAGGAAATCTGGAGAAGAGTATCCATTACTAAATGCAATTAAAGGGGAGGGAAAAACAACAGCAACTTACTGCAATTCTTGTAAAGAGCTTTGCTAAACTCCTGGGAATAGAAGCCACTGATGCTTCTGGTTCCAGAACTATTCTTAATGATCTTATTACTCCGTTCTCATGAACTTCCTTTGATTCTAAAAATCAGACACATAAAACACTTGTGCAGAAGAGTGAAGTGGAGTGGAGAAGCAAACTCTGAGTTCTTTTCAGTCCAGCCACCTTGAAGGAGGAATATCTGGCACCAAATTCCTGTAGATCAGAGAGTGTTTACTGAGGCTGGACTGTTTTGCCGAAGACGGGATTTTTTGCAATATTTGTAAGTTCTTGCATGTGTATCTGGATAAAAAGCTTGTTAGTTTTTTGTAACTCTGTTTATTATAAGTTGTGATGTGGTTAGACATTCTATCAAAAATATCTCAATTTATTGTATCAAACCACAATGTACGTAGGTTTCAAAGAGTTCGGGTTGGTTCTGCATTTTTTTAGGATAGATATTTTTATGTTTTCTTAAGGAATCCTTCACCAGAATGTTGAAGGTTGTTTCCTTTGTGAATTCATACTCGTGAGGCAATGCAGCTTTGCCTTCAGCATCAGTGATACTCCTAACAGGGCTTAGAAACAAAAGCACATATACTGACTAGTCTAGGTTTGAGCAGATTTCTAAGGAGACAGGATTGCAGATTTTAATATTGCACCTATTCTGTGGTAAATAAGTAATTCTCTTTTCCATAGCCATCTCTGACATCTTTGGTTCAATCCACATTAATTTAAATAAGACAGAAATTTAAAATTGTACATGTCTGTATTCCCAGTGTATTTTTTTCCATTTTTTTAATAGAAGTTTTATAACTTTTTCACTGAAGCAGTTGTTCTTCTGTATTTTTAGTATCGGATTATAAATGGAAATATTTTTCTGTATAGAATTTCTTATTTGTAGAACAATTAATGAGATATTATGTTATACTTTCAGAGTGATTCTACGGACACAAAGAACTTGAAAGGTGAGCTCAGAGGACATAGTGAGTTAAACTGCAGTCATTAGTATTTTGTCTATAAAATGCTGTTTTGCTTTCAGTAACCCTAAATGTGCAAGTTTGCAAATTGATGTTTTCTTTACGTGTGTATTGTACAAAATTATAGAAAGTGCAGACAAAAGTTTTTCCTATCCTACTTAGACAGGAATATATTATTGACTCTTAGTGTAAATATTAACCAGTCCCACAGAACTAAAAATCTAGCTTTTATGTACAGTGTAGGCTTGCAGACAACGCCTCAGAATATTTTAATGAAGAGAAACAACCTTGAAGTGTGTTTATGACATGTTCACAATGAATATACAGAGACTACTGACCACTGTCACTTGTCTTTTTAAAGGTTTTGTAACATTCCTGTGCTCAAAGCCATAAGATTTCCAAGCAATCTAGGATTTCAGAGTGTGTTCTTAAGGCTGATCAGTTCTCTCTAAAAGCCATCTATGCAGCAGTTCAAAAATGATGCCTTCCTGTCTCCACTGCTGGAATTCCAGAATATTCTGCATGCACTGGCACAGATCAACTTTTGTGTAGTGAAAAGTTTGATAAGAAAGAAAAAACAACAACAAAAGCCTGTTTTACTTCCAGTCTAGTATATTTGTTAACTTTTATAAAATTCTATGTGGTTATAAATCAGACAAGATCAGATATGTGGTCATACAGTCATCCCTTTCTGCCTGTCATGTTTGAGGTGACATCTCCCAAGAATCACACACCTCAGCTTTCATGTGGCATTGCTGTAACTCTGGTAAAGCCACCCAGTGATCATTTTCCTACATGCAGGAAGCCCTCCTGGTAGAATCCTGAGAAGATATTGTGGCACGAAATAGGAAGTAGGGAAGAAAAACAGGGATTGTTCAGGTCTGAGATTTATTCAAGCTGTAAGAATGATAGGAAGCACTAGTTTTAAGCAGAAGTAGTCAGCTCTGCAGTGAGATGACTGTCAAGCTCTGGGACACCCTGGCTTGCTTTCTCCATTCTGAAATGGGTATAAGCAGTGGGCACAGTAAGAACCTGGAGGTAATGACCTACTAAACTGTTCTGACCCTGGGCACAGTGAATATGTGTCCATCTGACTCATTTCTGGGATGAGAGCAGCCAATCCATTCCCTGCTGTTTCTGGAGATTAGTCCTAGGCAGAAGGGTGCTCATGTCCCTGTAATGTGCTGACTTGAGGTGTTGTGTTGTTTCTCCCAGACTGCCGGCTCATCATGTCTTCCATCCTTGGCAAGATGAAGAAATTTGGCAGTTCTGACATGGAGGAATCTGAAGTGACAGATGAACACACAGATGGGGAGGACTCCACACTGGGGACACCTGACAGCCTCCAGGGTTCACTCAGCACCAAGGTGCAACCACCCAAAAGCAACATCTTTGCAAGACGGGGGCGGTTTGTGATGGGGGATAGTGACAAGGACATGGCTCCCATGGACTCCTTTTACCAGGTGGATCAGGTGGTGGCCCCTTCTGTCATCAAATTTCATGCCAGTGTGGAGAGGGGGAAGCTTCACAAGTAAGTTTGCCTTGTAAGATTTGGTTCTAATGAACAGTTTGACAGCTGCAAACTGTTTCTTAGCTCAGCATTTATTCTGTTCACATGAGCATGCCCATTTTTTCAGTTTCACTGTTTTCTATGCCAAAATAAGGAATGTTGCATCTGGAATTGACAACAGCTGTTGTCTGTTGGCGTGTCTGAAAATTCAGTCCATGGATATTTTTGCCCCAAATTAGCAGAAGGCCTTAATTAACTTGCTTGAGACTGTTCAGTGAATGGACATAAGTCAGAGCAGGAACATGGGATCACCTGGCTCCCGCCCTGCAGTTAGACAGCCTTACTTCAATGCCTCTTTTAAGTCTTCTTCTCAGCTTTGCAGCAACAAATACATAATTCAATCAATCAACACAGTGGCTTGTGGACTTTGTTGATCTTGTAGATTTTGCAGATCTATATATATAGTAACCAATACTGCTTAACACTTCACACAAGCAAATGAAAAAATAGTTTATAAAAAGCCTGCTAAATATATGACTTCAAGTAACTGAAATTTCCCCTTTTTAGGCTCCTATCTGTAGACTCCATCACAGGCTGCTCAGAAAAAGCTTTCAAATTTTACGACCGCAGAAGGATCTTTGATGCTGTAGCCCAGGGCGACACAAGGGACCTGGATGACCTGCTGCTCTACCTTAACAGAACCTTGAAGCATCTCACAGATGATGAGTTCAAAGGTACTCTTTATTGTCACATACCTTAATTTTGCCCTCTTCTTCTACCAGTAGTGCTCCTGAGATGAAAGCAATAGAACATAATTGAGTTGAGTGTCTGCAAGAGATCCTCTGATAGCCAATACATCCCTATGGATTGGGCAACCCATTGATTGAAAGGTTACAGGGGAATTCAGAAAAAATGAAAATTTCTGGGAAACCCTGAATAAGTTTTCTTATATTGTAAAGAACCTCATTGCTTCCTGTATGCCTGGGAGTAGATGGTGGGGTTTTAGTCACTTTTACATAGCTCGATTTTTCTTTGTTATAGAGCCAGAAACTGGGAAAACCTGCTTACTGAAAGCCATGCTGAATCTACATGATGGGAAAAATGATACAATTCCCATGCTGCTGGATATTGCAAGGAAAACTGGAACTCTGAAAGAGTTTGTTAATGCAGAATATACTGACAACTACTACAAGGGTAAGAGAAATGGCTGCTACAGTGAGTATTCTTGGGGACAAGACTGAAGATAGGGTTAGGCAGGGCTCTCAAACAGCTTTCTGTGTGAGGCCTTATGTCTGAGGATACAGCACCCTAAAGTTCCAGTGTATGATAAGCAATCACTGCATCCATGCTAGGGCAGTGTTTTGTTAAGTGCAGTGCTCTTCCATTTTTCTATATACAGTGATTTAATAGCGAGTTCAGGGGACTTGCATTTGCTGTCTGCCATCATTTTCTGTTCAGTCCTAGAGCTTTGTAGTCTGCAAAGCTCTTGGTTCCACCAGCTTACATGGAGCTGAATGAATTGTGGTGCCTGAAAGCTCTCAGTCTGTATTAAATGTTGAAGATTTCTGTCTGATGAGTGTCTCTGTAGGCCAGACTGCACTTCACATTGCCATTGAGAGAAGGAACATGTACCTGGTGAAGCTCTTGGTCCAGAACGGAGCAGATGTTCACGCAAGAGCCCGTGGGGAGTTCTTCAGGAAAATCAAAGGGAAACCTGGCTTTTATTTTGGTAGGGGTGAGCACAGTATGGGGCTTTATTGATTGAGTTATCCTAGCATTATCCCAATGCAAGCTGTTAAATAATCCTGTTTATGTGGGACTGGAGGCTCAGAAGTACCAGATGGGCTGTTCCACCACGTAGTCCGAATATTTACTCCCAAAGGCTGAGATTATAAGGAAACACAGTTGGTTGTTGATGGTGTTTAGTGGGAGCTTGGTATCTGCATCACTTTGTTTCCTGGGCACTGTATCCTTTGAAAGGTAGTAACCTTCTGTTAGCTCTCCTTTCCATGCTTTTTTAAGCAGCCATCCTTCTGTGATGCAGTTAAACCAAAGAAAATGTGATTGTAGCAGCTCTTACAAGGATTGGTGCTACATCAGACAGAAACTCACCTCTTCTCCTTGGGGTGATTCTGTTGTGTTTATGCACGTGTGGTGATGGGCTTTCTGACCACTTCTTCCCATTGCTTGCCCCAGGGGAGCTGCCTTTGTCCCTGGCTGCCTGCACCAACCAGCTCTGCATTGTGAAATTCCTCCTTGAGAACCCCTACCAGCCAGCCAACATTGCTGCTGAGGACTCCATGGGCAACATGGTCCTGCACACGCTGGTGGAGATTGCAGATAACACAAAGGACAATACCAAATTTGTTACCAAGATGTACAATAACATATTGATCCTTGGTGCTAAAATCAATCCAATGCTGAAGCTGGAAGAACTCACCAACAAGAAGGGGCTGACTCCGTTAACTCTGGCAGCGAAAACGGGGAAGATAGGGGTAGGTGAGGACATGTGTTTCAGTGTCCCATTACTGCAGCAGGTTATACAGCATACATGCAAAACATTTACTCAGGATGGGTTTTGTCACTGCTTATTGTTAGGGCCTTTTGGTGAAGAGGCACTGACACTGCAGTCTGACACCACAGCAGCATAGTCCTTACAGGTGTCTGTGCCCAGCTGGCATTAGTCATATCCCACTGCTACACAAGGGAGCCCAATGGGGAACAAAGCATGGGGTCTCTGCCTTCATCAAACCACCAGAGGCCTTGTGCTTCTAACTGGCTGGTAGAACTCATCTTCTGGCAGTCCCCATTCAAAATGGCTGTTTGCTCAGAGATGTGTAACACATCTCTGCTTTTCTCTTGTTGTACTGAAGCAGATAATGGCAAGTTGTAAGCAGTATTTGCTCCAGTGGTTTGACTTTGGCACAGTTAAACCAGGGAGAAATTAGCCAACCTGTCTTGTGGAGATATTGAGGAACCAGAAGTCCATTAGCACTGAAATGTTGATTGTGTTGTTCTTTTTGCAATTAGATTTTCGCTTACATC
The DNA here is from genome assembly GCF_000691845.1 of Merops nubicus. Classification (NCBI taxonomy): domain Eukaryota; kingdom Metazoa; phylum Chordata; class Aves; order Coraciiformes; family Meropidae; genus Merops; species Merops nubicus. The sequence continues at coordinate 51,643 of NW_008600993.1, read as the reverse complement.
CTCAGACGAGAGATCAAAGACCCTGAGTGCAGACATTTGTCTAGGAAGTTCACTGAATGGGCTTATGGACCTGTCCACTCCTCTCTTTATGACCTGTCCTGTATAGACACATGTGAGAAAAACTCAGTGCTTGAGATTCTTGCCTACAGCAGTGAAACACCAGTGAGTATGCACCTCCTTGGGGTTTTGTTCACAGGCTGGGGGACGGTTGGGGAAGAGGTCCATGTTCCACACAGTGCATCTTTTGCCTCGTTTTCATAAACCAGCAGTCACCCCTCCTGACCTCAAGGGCACCAGAGGGAACATGTGTTGAAGGTGAATATCATTTGTTGTTTCCAAAGCCCAGTATATATTGGTCCTATCAAGATTTTCCTCTTTCTCCTTCCACTCAGAACCGTCATGAGATGCTGCTGGTGGAACCCCTTAACAGGCTGCTGCAGGACAAGTGGGACCGCTTTGTCAAACACTTATTTTACTTCAACTTCTTTGTCTATACCATGCACATCATCATCCTCACCACAGCTGCTTACTACAGACCTGTAGAGAAGAAGGAAAAGGTATGTTACTCCTGTCGTGTATCAGGGGAGCCACCCAGTGCATGTTATCCCAGATCTGCTTCCCATTTCAATGTGTGCTCCTAGCATTAGAACTTTCCTCTTTCCTGAAGGTGGAAGGGAGATTTGACCCTGCTTGCTTCCCAGTCTTGCCCCCTTGCAGCAACACATACAGAAACTTAATCCATGCCCCCTGAAATGTTGTTGCTTGCTGCTGCTGGCAAAGCCAGGTCTTTCCTATCTCCAGTTCTGCTGAACATAAATCTCTTCCTGTCTTATACAGCCTCCCTTCACCTTTGGTCACAGCACTGGGGAATATTTTCGAGTGACTGGAGAGATCCTGAGTGTACTGGGAGGTCTCTATTTTTTTGTCAGAGGGGTAAGATATTTGAAACTTCTCCTTTTGCTGTTTGGTTAGGTGTGGGAGAGAATCAAACCTGCTTTTGCTCTTCATTAGCTGCTAAGAAAATCCATGTTTTATTCAAGAGCTACAGATATTTTCCCCTGGTCTTATAAGGAGTTCTCAGTTTGTTAATGAGCTAAGATACCATTTTATCTATTGTACAAAAAAAAAGACAATCCTTAGAAATCAATGAGCATCTCAACAATTAGCCTAGCAGAAGCTTAAAAATTATTAAAGATGACCTCTCTTAGTTTACAGTCCCCCTTCTTCCTCTTGGCAGCCAATAGGGAGTGTACAGTGAATCACAGGTCCTCAAACCAGGGACTCAATAGATTATTGTCTTCAAAAAAGACACAAGTTATAAGAGAAATGAAGTGTTACTGGAAGAGTCCTCCCTAGATCTTGGGCCAGTGTTGGTTTTGAGCTGTTCTTGTGAGATGCTTTATAGGTACCAGCTCCCTGGTACAGGTATCAGTGCTTAGTTGATGCATTCACATGGGATATTTAGTTCTTCCTTGCAAGCAAAGCTGATCTTCATTCCCTTTTTTTTTTTTTTCAGATACAGTACTTCATGCAGAGGCGCCCATCATTCAGGACACTGATAGTTGACAGCTACAGTGAGGTTCTTTTGTAAGCTCCAATATCTTTGATTGCATAATTCAATGAAACAGATGAGTGGGTGAGATCTGTAGCTTTGGCTGAAGCCACTTGTAATAGGTAGATGCTCTGCTATGATTTCCTGGGTCCTTACAAAATACTTGCCAGTGGATATCATAGCACTTGAACAAGTGGGTCTGGGTCAGTAACATCCTCTGGAGGTAAAGCAGCTGAAGTGTTTGGAAGTTCAATGTCTGTGTCATGCAGCAGAGATAGGAATAGATCTCCAAGTTGAACTTGAATTGAGTCCATGCATTGAATGTGCAGAAATTCTCACATTCCTAAAGGGAGTTCTGCCTCTCCTAAATTGGGCCTTTTCTAATCCCAGCTGGAGTGCACCTCAACAAAGCAATTTCATGAGCCTGTGGAAAGAGAGGGTGTGCTGAAGAAATTAGTGTTTTCAAAGACTTTTATTCTTTTCAGTCACAAGGAAAAGCAGGGATGATGGTATAGAAGTTTGTATGTGGGGAAACTGAGGAGTTTACAAGAGAAACTAGGATTTGAGAAGAGAAAGAATGAAGGGAAGAGAGGAAGCACCCACCAAGGCTCCTTTGTGTTTTAGAGAGTCCCTCATTCTGATATATACCTTGTAGGGCTCCTCTGTCTCCATGAGTGCTGTGGCCAGCACAGCACTCTGCATTCAGACCATGCTTGTCTTTCAGCTTTGTTCACTCCCTGCTCCTCCTGAGCTCTGTGGTGCTGTACTTCTGTGGTCAGGAACTGTACGTGGCTTCCATGGTCTTCTCCTTGGCGCTGGGCTGGGCTAACATGCTCTACTACACCCGTGGCTTCCAGCAGATGGGCATTTACTCTGTCATGATTGCCAAGGTCAGTCCAGCGAGTAGGTGATGAGGGCAGCAGAGTGCTCAGGTCAGGACACTGCTGCCAACAGGTCCATGTCCAGGAGAGAAGTCACCATCTCTACCTCCCTGATGGCACTGAGAAATCTCCTGGCACTTTACTAGGCCATTATTTTCTGAGTGAGGTGATAGAATTTAAGTTATGTAGGAAAACATCCAGCCCCTCATCCATACATTTTATACCAGTCTTGATATTATTATTATTACCTACCATGTCTCAAAATAACTATAGTTGGAATAGTTATGGATGAAAGTAGACTGAGAGCAGTGCAGACTGGCACAGCCTTCTACCACCTGGAAGTGTCTTTAGCTATGGTTGAAACGTTACCAAAGACAGCAATTAGCTAAGAGGCAGTAGCTGGCTAATAAACCTCTCTATATGTTGTAGTCAGCTAGCCCAAGAAGGGAAGTAAAATGCAACTGTCTTAATGTGGTTTATAGTCACAAAGATGAAACTATTTGGCATGCATATGTTGTGCATATGTGTGTAAACTGTTGCATGAATGAATAACAGAGAAGAATGTTTTCTGTGTTAAAGTTTATCATCTCAGCAGGATAAACAACAGTTTAATGCATGAACAGACAGTTCACAGGAAATGCCTTCTTGGTCTAAGGCAGTATTTTGTATATTCTAATTTATACTCAATTTTTAGCAATATAAAAATATTCTGTTTCCATGTTACAGATGATCCTAAGAGATTTATGTCGCTTCATGTTTGTCTATCTAGTATTCCTCTTGGGATTTTCTACAGGTAATATCAGACTTGGAGTTACTTTTTATTATCTTAAGGACTCTCAGAAAACTTTCTTTTTCAAGTGACTTAGACTTTTTCTTTCCAACTAAAAACTAACAAATTAACCTAATTACAAAAAAAAGCCTCCTCGGAATAACAATTATGTATAATGATTTCACACAGCGTTTCATCCCTGCATCTCAAACTGTGTTGTAAAACTGAATGGAAAAACTGTCATCCTGGTGTAGATAAAACTGAGGCAACACCTTCTGAGAGGGTGTCAGTTATGGGGAATATTTTACAGACCCATTTTATCTGGGGCAATGCACTCTGAAGATAACATGTCTTCTTACCTTCATGCTCATTTTCGTTGCTTGCAATGCAGTTATGACCTCAGATTGTATCTTCAACCTGCATGTGTGATTCCTCTTTTGCAACAGCTGTGGTGACTTTAATTGAAGATGACAATGAGGGGCAGGACACAAATAGCTCTGAATATGCCCGATGCTGCCACACGAGACGAGGCCGCACGTCCTACAATAGTCTGTACTACACCTGCTTGGAGCTTTTCAAGTTCACTATTGGGATGGGGGACCTGGAGTTCACAGAGAACTACAGGTTCAAGTCTGTGTTTGTCATCCTTTTGGTTCTCTATGTCATCCTTACATACATCCTCCTGCTCAACATGCTTATTGCACTGATGGGGGAAACCGTGAGCAAAATTGCACAGGAGAGCAAGAGCATCTGGAAACTCCAGGTACCTTGGTTCTGTGATGGTGCTACCCAAGAAAGGGGTTGTGGGGAATGATGAGAAATTGCAGAGAGAACCTTTAGGAATTGACATATCTCTAAATAATGAGTAATTGATATTTTCTGATTCCCCTGAGCAGTTCCTAAAAAAAGCATATTAGTTCCTTTCCCGTGCATATTTGACGTTTTGCCTGAGCAGATGTTCCCAGTGTTCCACAGATGTTAAGAGTTTAAGAAGTACTTTTGTAATTAGACAGGATTATTTGGTCTTTTGATGATGGAAAATCCTGATCAAGCTATGAAGGCAAGGGATTATGCAAGGGGGAAAAACAGTCTTTACCAGAATCTCAAAGGCACATCAGTTTTTGTTTGTGGTAAGGAAAGGAACTTGGTAGTTCTAATCACAGGGGAGTAATTCAGCATTTTTAATGATACATTAACAGAGGGTGTTGTTTCAGAGATGGTTACAATGCCTGCTCTAAAATGGTGACAATGATAAAAGCTCAAGCAATTTAAAATAAAGGCAGAACTCAGGGTTGGTATGGGTTTGAAAGAGCAGCCTCTCAGCAGTCTGCTTTCCCTCCCCTGGCAGAGAGCCATCACCATCCTGGACATCGAGAACAGCTACCTGAACTGCCTGAGGCACTCCTTCCGCTCTGGGAAGCAAGTCTTGGTGGGGGTCACCCCTGATGGCCAAGATGACTACAGGTGGTGCTTCAGGTAACCTGTCCATATGTCAAATGAACAATCTCTTCCAGATAAACAACGTTAAAGGTATCTGGTAATGGGAAGCTGAAATTTCCCCCTGGAGCACTCTGAAAAGCAGTGCACTAACGCTGTCTACAGCAGTGAGTTTAATCTGTTTTCTGGGTCAGATCTGAGGCTTGAGAGGTGGCAGGTTGTGATATCAACTCACCCTGGAGTTGTCTGGTGATCCTTAGGATAGATAGTGTTTTTGTTGGTCTCTCCTCAGGGTTGATGAAGTGAACTGGTCCACGTGGAATACTAATCTGGGCATAATCAACGAAGACCCTGGGTACTGTGCGGACCTCAGACGAAATCCCAGTTACACTATTAAGCGTGGCAGAGGTGAGAGTTTCAAGGACCTAAATCCTTGGGCTGCACACTGATGGAAGCAGCATCAATTAATTGTCAGAGGGCAGTCAGTTTATGCACTTAATGATAATGGCAGTAGCTAAGTTAATGACATTTTCAGTGAGCACAAAATGTGAAGGACTAAGTGGGCTCATTATTCACATAGCAGTTTTATGCCCTGGAATTGAAGCCTCATAGATTCATCATTCTGATTGTAGATTTTACGAGGCAGATAATATGTGTAAATCCTGAGGAGTTGGAACAGTGTGTGATGACAGCCAGATAGCTAAGAAGTTACTTTGGAAGCCTCAAGCCCTATAGTTTGGGAGCTCAGCATCCAGCACAGAAGTATTTAACTGTATGATCAGTCTCTGCTGTACTTGCCAGATGAAATATGGAAAACTCATGGAACAATATGGGGAAGAGAACCACAAAGCATTTTTTTCCTCCTTCTTTCATCAGCTTCCTATTTAAACCACTTGTATTTTCTTCTGTGGAGAGGAAAAAATTAACCATTCCTTTTCTTTTTAGTTTCAGGGAAAAACTGGAAAACATTGGTTCCGCTTTTAAGAGAAGGAAGCAGGAGAGAAGACACTCAAAAACTACCAGAAGAAGTCAAATTAAAACCTATTTTGGAGCCTTATTATGAGCCAGAAAATTCTGAGCCATTGAAGGAGTCAATTCCAAAGTCAGTCTAATCTTTCTTTGTTTTTAAGAAGAAGGTTAATTCTAGTTGCCGATGTTGGTCCTCACACACCAGGAAAATTAGAGCACTTAATTCATAAGAACAGAGATTTTTGGAAAAAGGTCAGAGGACTTAGAAAATTACTCTGTGTGAGGATACATTAAATACACTAAATAAACTACTTGTTGTTTAAGCTTATGTCTTCATGGTTATTTTTAAGATAAATTGGCAAGAAACTGTCTCTGCTACTTGGTTTGTAATTACTTGGCTAGATATTTGCATCTAGGCTGCCTCATGAAGTGTTAGAAACAGTTTCCATAGGTTTTTTTGTTTTGTTTTACAAGTAAATATATTGAGAATTTCCCACTCTACAGAGCTGTCTGTAGAGCAGCTAGTCCTTTTTTAGTGCAGATTTTTTCCAGTCTTCATCCATTTCTTTCACTCTTTGAAAACGCTCTCGTGCACTTCTGAGCTGAGAGATTGTTAAGCTAACAGGAGCTTCACTGCATTTTGCAGGTTGGTGCAAGTGGCCAGTGATGGTGGATATTCTGTGGATAACCAACCAAAGTATTATGAAACTGGAGAAGGAGTCATAAAAGAGAAGTAAAAATTACCAAGAGCCCAGAGATAGGATCTTGTGAGGAAAGTTTCTTGGAAAGCAGGTAGATAAATGGGAACACAGGGAAAGAACACAAAATAATGAATGATCTAGAGATGTTGTTATTCTTTTCTCATAACACAAGAACAAATACACTCTGTGAAACTTTAAAGGTTGAATAGTCAAAATCAATGAAATAAATGTTTCTCTTACACTGTCTGAGTAAACTCCAGAATTCACAGTTATTCTTACTGAGGCTAAAGGCTTAACAAGATCCCAAATTTGACATTTATTTAGATAACAGATGAACTTTGCACAAAGTAAGAGAGAGTGGTTATAGAAAATGTATGTTTCAAAGGTCAAGTATATAATAATGTATAACAATAGTAATTTTGAAATCGGAAAGGTTTTGGTCTTGACTTTAACAGCAAAACAGGAGGAAAAAAATCTGGTGCTGGAAATCCATCTGGCTGCATTTATAAATGGAATCAGGAAAAATATATGAGACAGAAAATAGGCCAGTGTTCCAAAACTACAGATAGGAATCCTGGAAGGAGAGGAAAGAACAGAAGAAACTTTGGCATCCTCTTCAAAAGTGTCTGGACAGAAAGGAACTAAGGAAAAGAAAGTTTGACTTAGAGACAGCTGGCCCTGTATTTCAGTGCTGGAGCTGGGCAGCCATGTTGGGCAAGGAGAGGTAAATTGTTTCACCTTCTTTCCTTGTTATGTATCACTAAGGCTCTTACACTTAGCAGCCTTTAATGCCCAAGTACAGTGTGCATACACAAGTATCCTTAAGCCAAGAAGGTTTTTGACCACGGGTTTCAGTCAGTGTGTGCACTGTTTGGGTGGTTGCATCTGAAGGACAGTTGTGCTAAAGTACTTCTCTGAAATTGGGCCAGAGTGTGTGGGCTGTGCCAGGGAAAGCCCAACATGCTTGGGCTGGGACAGCCAGAGACTGGGCTCCAAGAACATGCCTAGGAGCCACTGGAGCTGAAAAGTGCTGTGCTGGAGGGGTCATCTGCAAATGATTGGGAAAACTGGAGAGGAAAGACTAGAAAATTGAGCCAGCCTTTGAAAGATAATTTTTATCAATACATCCTATAATTTTTCTGCATTCACTAGTCTTAAAGAGAAGCAATTAATATATTTACATACAGGCTGCCCTTTACTGCTAACTGCTAGATGAGGTCTTGGGTTGTTGGTTGTTCTTTTACTGAGGTCAGGATTTCTCTCAGTGCTCCTTTCTCATAGGGTACTACAGCAGTATATTTCAACAAATTCTTCAAGAATCCAGCAGCTTTATTTGAAATAGTAGCACCATCTAGAGGACTAGTAATTCTTGTTTCTTTTGTAAATGTCTTTCAGCACAAATATAATTTTATTTTCATACCTTGTAGGGTATAAGCAGAGAAATTTGCAAAGGATGTGAAAGAATTGCTTGGGAAAAAAATCAGAATTTAAACCAAACAAGTTTTGTATCTGGGCAGGGAAACCACAAAAGATGTTTAAACTAGGTGTGTTCAGTTTCACAGCATTACAGAGGTGTATCTCTAAACACTGGGTAGCAGTCTTTATAGGTTGTACTCAAGACTCCATTATGCTCCACGCTGAGCTTGCCAAGAGACAGTCCACATGTCTGTCTGTATATCAAACAGATATAGTTAAGTAGGCAAGACAGGTTGAGAAAGTTAATTTATTACTAAAACTATTAAGACTTAATATAGAAAGGGCCTGACCAGAAAAACATAAGTTGATTGTGTCCATGCCTTTATGTGCTGGGGAAGTTTATACTTGAGAGCACGCCAGGGTCACGATACAGCTGGAAAGCATTCGTGAAATTTCTGCATTTCCTGTGAGGGATCTACTCATGCTTATCAGCCTGAGTAGAGACTTCATCCATTGTTTAAATTCCACCTTGGTTTACATCAAGTGCCTATCCCAAAGGATTGATCAGCTGCCCTGGGTAACCTGAACAGAATGCAGACCTCTGCCTTCCTGTTCCTTTCTGCTCCCACAAAGGCTGCAGGGCACTTCTTAATAAAAAAACTGAAGCATTAGAATTCAGAGTGAAAACATACATCAGTACAGTGCTGTGGTTAAAAATCTAAATGTACTGTATTTGTTGGATAGGGTGGTGCTGGTGGGTTTTCTGGTTGCATTTTTAAAATCCCTTAGTCTTCTCTGAGAAGCAAGAAAAGCTACCATACTTTTCTAGAATAGTTTATTAGTAACCTCTCTGAATTTGCAGCTATATCATCACACAGTTACTGCAGTAGGCAGACATTTGTTTCCTGTAGAGAGGGAAGTATAGCTTGGCAGTGACTCCAACCCAGTGTCACACATTTATTCAGACTCAGGTGGCCAGGGCTCTGTTTGCTGCAGTCTACTCCCTTCACCTTCCTTCACCTAGGTGCACAGAATTGCCTTCAGACATGAAGGTGCCTCCCTGTTCAGGCAGGCTGGGTGGGATGCCTACCAGGGACATGCTTGTTCTGAACAGAGAGTATGAACACTCACTGTCACGGTGGAGAGCTGCAACTAACCCCCAGGGAAGAGAGGTGGCTTGTCAGGAAGTATTTGTGCTTGAAGAATAGCTTTACTAGCACCAGCATCTTTCTAGTCCTCCTGCTAGATGTTTCAGCTGGGTGAGGTGGAGCATGGCTTTGCAATAAATTGTCTTTAGTTGGGTTGTTTTTTGGAGTTTCTGCTCACCTTGGCAGATAGATAATGCATGGTCTTGCAGAATCCATGTCTTGAGCACTTTGGGGAGTCTTTTAATTTGAAGTTTGCCTAATTGTTTCACCCTGCACATGGTTAGAAACAGCACATGGTTCCCATGTTGTTCCTTGAGGCTTGCAGGTGGTAAAAATCTGTCCTCTCACAGTTATTGGTCACATTAATTTATGTCCACTGTAAGTGCTTAATATGAGATGATCAGGTTTAACAAGCATCTGTCTCCACCAGCTCCCAATAACCACACTGGCACAAAAGCAGAAGAAATGAAAGGTGTTGAAGTTCTCATCTCCTGTCTGTGGGTGATGACTGTAACTAGCAGAATGCTTATGTTTGTGGGGTGGGAGATAGCAATAAGAGGTGAGCTGGACAAAGGTGAGCTGGGCCACACTTCACTGGGAGTGGAAAATGGGCTGATGAACATGTGGACAAGCAAAAACATGATCTCAATATTTTACAGCATTGTCATACCTGAGATTCAAGTTACCTTCTCAGCCTGTGACCTGAACTGTTGTGTCTTTCAAATTCCAATAATATCTGAATTAGCTGAGAAAAATATACATCCTACCTGAAAAACTTGGAGCCCCAGAGCCTGTTGTGTGTGTGTGCTCACTGTGCCCTCAGCAACAGCTGCCCCTGGAGTCTGAGCAGCCCTTGTTCTGAGTGAACATGAATGTTAATCCTGGCTCAGACAGTGCTTGGGTGGCTTTTAGTGGGGTCCACGGGAGGCACCAGGGCCCACAAGAGGGCCCCCATGCCATGTGCAGGGATGCTGCCTGGTCCCTCTGGGGTACCCCGTAACTGACTTGCCCCAGGAAAGCCCCTCTAATGCCACTGTCTTGCTTTGCTGCCTCTGATCAAATTAATTGTGCAGAATTGTGTTTTTCTGTCAGCTAATCCTGTCACTCTTCTGTGACACCTATATCACACTAGCATGTTACTCAGTTGTGTGTCTTTGCTGGAGTCCTCAGTACTCAACAATCCACAAAGTGTGTGCCCAGCAAGTGCTGCTGAGCTACAAGGCATGGGGGATCCTGCCAGCACCACAGCCTGGAGGGATGAAGCCAGTGGACTCAGGTCCTGGTGCTTGAAGTTTTCTGAGCCACATCAACAGGAATTTCATACAGTGTTTTTCAACAAACTGTTCTGGTAAATCTTCCAAACTCAAAAAAATCCATGTACATTAAAAATCCTGGATCAATTAGTGTTCAGAGCAATGCAGAGTGAGCCAGGGTCTTGGATACTTAACACCAGCTTTTATGTTTTGGTGCAATAGAGAGAATGCTCTTGCAGTGAAGGATACTTCTCACAAGTTTGTCTTGCTCCATTAGGCAACAGGCATGGATTTACTAGGGCCTGGGAGGAAGAGGTCTTAATTGATGCTGCCAGATGCAGCATAGACATCCTGAGTCGTTCTGATGTGGTTATGGGACTCTGAAGTGCTTTCCATCACCCACGCCACACTGACTGGAATTACTTCTGACTCTGGAATAGTTTCTACAGAGAAAATGTGAACCAAATTTCTCCCACATCATATGTTAAACTGTATGAAGCACTTCAAAATACATGGTGGAGAGTACCCTGTTTGTCTGGGAAGGAGGAGAAATTAACTAAATGACCTCATTGGACTTGTCTCTCCCTGATGCATTTGTGATATTGTGGCAGAGCTACATCACTATTACTAACACTTCCTGTTTCAATATGCAGGCAATGAGAGGACATGAGGAGACATGTACATTTACAGAATCACAGAGGTTTTCAGACTTCATCATCCAGAACAGTATTTCTCGGTCACTGTTATAATCAGCTTTTAAGATCAACATTTTAGTCACCCGAATGCTGGTATGAAACCTCATGTCACCTGGAATTGCCATGTCAGCTGGCTGCTCCACAGCCAGCCACAGCAACTCCCAATTACAGGAACTGGAAGGAAGTGCCCTACTCACTTGGCCAGTAAGAGCAGTTTTAAGCCATGTCACTAAGTCAAATTCATTTCTTTCCAAGCTGACACAGTAGGTTTGGCCCAGACAGTTCCTCTTATTCCAGAGGAGAATGCGGATAATGAACCACCTACAGAAGAGGGATCGTGTCCTTAGTTCCTGTTAGTCAGAGGGGTAAAGCCAGGAGTCTTTCCTTGGCACAGGAGATGATTGACACAAGGAAGGCAGTGTTGCTCATTACCAAAAAGATTCAGAAGAGTGGAGTTTAGGGCTGGAAATAGGTAGAGGTTTCTCAAGAAACTGATTTGCAAGGACAAATGGAAACAGTTAACTAGACCTTGGTGAAACACTGAGTAACAGAAAACCAAACATTAACAAAGAGAGATTATTTGCATAATAAAAGGAGTTTTAATTAGAATAATGGGTTGAAATTGAGACAGGGAAAATGTAACCTGAAAAGATGATCTTTTTATGGAGCACATACAATTTGTGTCTGCTCAGAGAACTCCCTTTGGGAACAACTGGAAGTTTCAAACTTCAACCCCAGTAATCACATAGATCCAGTGCCATCTGGACCTGCAGAGACCTGCAGGTTTTACCTCTGTTATTTTGGGGATCCAAAATATCTGAGAGTTTATTTCAACTGGTAGATGTTCACCTTCAATTCTGCTTCACTCTTTGTCCAGAAGGAACTTGACAAACAAGTGGAAGGGGCCTGCAGGGACTTCATTTTATAGTTAGTGAGCATTTCTCATGCTGATAGAGTTGATGTAAAATTTAGCTTTCTGTGTAAGACCTGATAGTGAGTGAATTTTTGTTCCCTTCATATTCTTTAGAGGTCTAACCAGATCTTTGGATGAGGAAAGGGAAAAAACTATTCCCCATATTTAGATGGATAATACAGATAAAAATATTTTCCTTTTACAAAGGGAGGCTTGAAGTTCTTAAAATCAAATGACTGAGCTATTAGTTCAGCCTGAAACTATTCTCATTAAGGTTCCTCCCCAGTTTTGGTGATCCACCTCCAAAGACTACTTGAGTCAAAAAGTGGCAGCACAAACTTGAGCAAAAAACAAGCATAGCAGGTAGGTGGGGCACCCTTCCCTCGTGGTGTGTTCCTTGGGGCATTTTCAGATTGCTTCACTCCCCAGCACTGCTCGGCGTTACAGAAACTGTGCACCACAACTGAAGATCCACTGAGGGTACAAACGCACCCTGAAATAGTTGGAGAACAACCCTGACCTAGTTGGGAGTGTGAGGCTCAGAACAGCCAAGGGGAGGCTGTGCTCCACCTCAGTGAAGTGGTACATGCTGGTTCATGCAGGAGACACGGCACCCTGCTGGGTGGCTGTGAAGTGGGAGCCAGTGGAAGTAAAACATACCTGTCTCATGGCTTTATTTTAATTCCAATAGAATCCTCAACAGGTTGCATACCCATGTGAGCCTCTCCCAGTGACTGCACCACTGTGACCTACAGCACCAGATATGCACAAGCACAGGGACAAGAAGTACCCAACACCCCACACATCTATGGAGTGATGTCTGGAAAAGTTCTTTGTAGGTTTACACTTCTGCATTTTGCCTTAGGACTGGCAAGGACACAGACAGTACTACAGCTGCAGGAAGAGACTCAGGAAAAGAGACAGAATTGTTCTTCCCATCACTTATTATCTTGTGCTTCTGTGGTCCCTGTAACTGCTGAGAGAAGGGAGGACTCTGAGCTGAAGTCAAACAGTGATGCAGCTTCCATGAAGTGGATTTTTACTGTGTTATTTCAACTCTTTCACAACTCAGCCCAGCCCTGCATAGGGAAATGGCCACAGGTGCAGGAACTGGAGAGATTCAGGTGGAAGTGAGCACACTATCAACTGTATAAAAGGGAGGAAGGAAAGCAGCTTTCTTTCTTTGCCAGTGGGGGGGTGGGTAGCAGCTGAGATGTTGGATCAGGCTCCTTGCTGCTATTTTGTTCTTAATATATATATTAGAGTAGCCTCTGTGAGCTCTAGCCGTGGATCAGCAGAGCACTCCTATTCCAGGTGCTATTCAGATGCAGAAAAATAAGTGTTCTTATTCCCAAGCTTAGGTATAAAAAGGAAGACAATAATAGAGATAAATTGAGGAGTATCAAGAGCAGTGTTACTTATTGTGATGAGCAAGAGTCTCAGGATATCAGTACTGCAGCTGGAGAAAGCTGCTTCAGTTTGGTCCAGAAAATGTAATTTGGAGGAGCAGGAAATAATTAGGGTGCCTGGCTTTTGGATAAATTTGACAGTCCCAACGATAATGCTGTTCCTTCAGTGTACTATGCTCAGCTCCCCTTCTGTATTTGCCTAAACTGCATAGTGCCACAGTTGTAGTGATGGAGGCTCCAGTAATTCTTCTCTATCCTTTTGGGAATGGGAATGTTCTTCTATGGCAGGAATCTCTGGGGAATAAGATCTCCAGACATGTATGTTATGGAAATGTGCACAGCAATATTGCTGGAGAGGATGACTTGTCCCTGCAGTCTGGACTGCACCAACTGGTGAGTGATAGCCCAGTATTTTCCTGGAATGATTTTCTCCAGGGCTGTCTCCTGTTAGGTGATAGTCAAACACTTATAGGCTGATCCATTTCTCTGTTGCTCAGCTGCACAAAGCAATCTCTTACCTCAAATTTATGAGCATGTTATTTAAATATTTGCAAGTGGTATTCAATTGTCTGGAGTGGTGTGAAAAGCTCTTTGTACATGTGTGTAGGAGCACACAGATATGATCCTAGAATGAGTTTGACCTTGACTGGAGGAATGAGGGGAGCATTATATTAGAGGTAATGTTGCTGAAGCAATGTACTGAAAGAGCTACAGACTTTTGCTCCAAGTCCCTTATGTTTTACCTCTCAGAGCAAGAATAGCTAAATAGTGATTGATAAAAAATAATCTATAGAACAAGGAATGATTTAGTGAAAAAAGTGCTAAGGGTCAAGATCAATCTGTTGATTTAAGATGGGATGACATAGATCTCTTTTCTGATAGAGTATTTTCTGGGAACTTAAAAAGGTCTGTTGCAAGGAGGACAACTGGCTGCTTATGGTGATTGACTGAGGAGAAATCAGTAACATGAAACCTTTCAGTGCTGGGGACTGAGTGTGTACCAAAATAATCTGCCTCCTAGAATCAGGAGTTTGATACTAGCAAACAAGCCAGTAAGATCAGGGGACTTTTGCCTTGCTACAGCATCACCCCTGCAGAACAGCTGCAGCATTTACACCCCCTTAAAACAAGAGGGAGACAGTAAATTACCCTTTCTTAGCTCCAGTTGTCATAGCACTGGGACCATATTGGTGTGACTCACCTATTCTCTCCCACTTCCTTCTATATATATGGCTAAAAGTTAGCTGGAAAAATTATGGGAAAATGATACTATCTGTCTTATAGAAGAGTGTTTTACCTTATAGAAGTAAATCTTTATGTGGTTTTTCAGTATAAACTATAATGCCGGCATTAAATGCATGCACATTCTTTAAAAACCGTAGTGTCTATGGGGTATCTTATGAATTCTTCCCACAACAGATCAACAGCTCTGAATCTTCTTCCACAGAAACAAAGAGAATTTAAATGCACTTTTCCACAGTGAAAAGTCATGAAAGACTCTTGTGAATCAATTAAATGCTATGCTCAGGGGAGCTGGGCTGCTACTGGTAGTTGGCAGGCAGTGGTTTAATACTTTGGCTGTGGATTATTTTTAAGGAGCTTGGGGAATGGAATGCTGACAAGAAGTGATTTACTGTTGTCCTTGCTGTTACCTGCTCATGTTAAAAATGCTGTTTAGACAATGGCTTTCTCCTTAGTGTCTTTCTGTTGAGGTACTGAAAATCACAGAATTAAATATAAAATCAGAATAACTTCAAGTTTGACTGGGATCATGTCATATACCAACAGAAACTGCAGCTCTGACTCGCTGATGTCAGATGGCAGATCTCCAAATGCTCAATCCCTTCCATCTGGGGTTTCCTTCATCTTGCTCATTTTAGTTTCTAGTGAGTCTAACACTTGCTAGAAAAACAAAATAATGAATGCCAAATAATGCTTCTGCAGCTTATTTGCATTGTGCAGACTATCTAAAGTTAATGTTTTCAAATAATTGTTCGTAGGAGACGCATGCCTGGTTAGTAATGGTCCTGACCTTCATGGCATCTCTGTTCATAACTAAAGCAGCTGGTAACTGTAATAAACCTCTATAAAATGGTCTGTATAGCCACGATAGAGCCTATTGCAAAACTCTCCATGGCCTCTGAAAAATGCTGGCCTTGTCAGAAATCTCAGGGTGGAGCAGGTCTGGGAATGTAAAGGTTAAGCAGACTAATGATTATAAGAAAATGTTTGCACAGCTGTGACTTACTGTAGTTCTGCCTCTCATCTCCTGACTCGTAAGTCTGCTCTTAAAAATAGCTCAGGCCAGGCTCACCACACTTGTGTAGCACGTGACATTCTTTCCTGTTTTCAGGAAGATAAGACAGAAAAAGTCTGTGCTCACCTTTCCCAAATCTGACAACTGCACCAAAAAGGCCACACTGAGGTTTAGTGAGTCAAGGCTGGCCTCGTAATGGAACAAGAAGCTGTTAACAGAGAACAGACAGAATGAAGTGTAATTCTTGTGTGTGCACACTGGTACAGCTCGTACAAACTTCTACACCTTTTCAGAGGCAGGTTTGAAACCAGGCTCTGACTCTCTTGCTGTAGCTTGTCCCAGTTTTAATATTTTGGCTAACTGCCATTACATTATAAAGAGACCACACTGGTGGGTCCTATATTATGGAAAACCACACAGATCTGGGTGCTTTCAGATTTAGCTAATTTCTGAGTTCAAAGTACTGCTTGCTGCCAAACTCATTTTCTCTCCTTAATAGAAGAATGTCTTAAGCTGTCTTGTTACTATGATTGATACAAGAGTTAAAGCAAGAGTCTTCAAATGCACCTTCACCCAGATTTCATCTAACTTTGTCCATTTTCATATTTCCATCCTCAGAGTCACTTTGATTAAACAGTCTCTCAGAGTCTGTGCTGAGAACTAAGCTGATATTCTCCCAGGCAAGATTAAATGGCAGTATCCAGTCCTTATTCCAGGTTGTTAGACCAGCAGGTAAGAGACCATCAAAGTAGCTGACTCTAGACTGCAGCATATATTAGCTTAGGCACAGTCATTTGACAAGATGTGAACCACACTTCCTGGTACAGGTTTTGGAATATATCATCATAAATTTGTGTTGGGCAAAGCTGTATGTGTGCTTTGGTCTGCTAATGGCAAATCAAACTGGCCTAGGCATGGCCCTTTTCACCATGCTGCCTGTGGGAAGCTGATTCATTACCAAAACCAGCCTAGTGCTCCACAGTAGATTTGAGGCAAATGTAATACCCAGCAGTTCTGTTTTTAAAGAGACCTCCTTGATGAACAGGAGGAGTTCACCTGCAGTCTGTAGAGACATTTTAAAACCATAATCTTCAGATTAAAATGTCTGGTTCTGGGTCTTCATATCCTAAGATATTTTACGAGTTTATTTCCAAATTTTCAATCTACTTCCTACCAAAAAAACCCGTAAACTGGATTCTTTCTTCTTTGTCTAGAGCTGGAGAAAGATTCTTGGTTTGCTGGCCTGCATAGTTCCCCTTAAACTCTTATCTGTTACTCAAGGAAAGATCAGCAGCTGTAAGTACATCTCTTAGGCCTTCACTGCAAAGACATACAAGTTTTAAATGTACTATTTCTGGTGATAATTGAAAGCCTCTATAAAAAGAACAGAACAACTTAAGGTGCCTCTTCTGTAATGTTCTAAACCAGAAGTCTGCATTAACCATTGCTCAACAGCTCAAAACTAGCAGAGCTGAAAAATGCTGTAGCTGGCACAGCAAGAAGTAACACCAGTACTGCTGATGTGAGACATGCCTGTTTGTGTTCTTGCAGACCCTAAGGGTGTGCATTCATCAAAAACTCTCAGAGAAAGATCTAAACACGCCCACCATGCTTTCACTGGCATTATCACTGTCCAAGTGTAAGATTTTTCTAAGGCCATTTCTCCTTTTTTTCAAAGTAACAGCAACATTTTGTGCTTTCTGGAGCACTTAGCATGATTGTTTCCTCGGTTTTGCTTTGTGCTTTCTGAATAGTTCTGTAATATATAATACACTAAGCATGACATAAAGGGATGTCATTTACAACCCAAATGCATGTGCATAACCATTTTCTTCTGAAAACAGTATGTAAACTGCTGAGCAGTGATCGCTTTAGATACTCCACTGCTGCCATTAAGTCATCCGTGAGCGACTCGGCTTCAGTAATATTTCAGTGTGTAATTATTGCGTGTGTGTCATCCCACTTTGGCAGCTATGAAGTAAAGACTTTGTTGTCTAGCAAGTTTCTCTCTGCTCCCTAATTTCAGATGTAGCCAACCCTGCGAGGCTGCGCTGCTCCGGCGCTGTGCTTAGCTGTGCTTCCCAAAGCTGAGCAAACCGGATGACTGAAGAAGGGCGGCTTGGTGTTTTTAGGATAGTTCTGAGCTTGAATATAGTTTTCCTTGGTTGGCAGATTGGCTCCTTTGGATGTGGTCTCAGCATCAGCAAGCCCCTACTTCCAGCTTCGTTCCTACAGCTCTGAGGCGCCTCGTCTTTGCCGAAATGCAGGTTTCGTAAGCGGGGTGAGTTCTCTGGGAGCCTCTGTGGGTGTTTGCTGGAGCTGTGATGCTTTTGTAGAGAGTGAAATCTTCAAGAGACAAAGACTAAACCTATCTTTCAAGTGGAGAATGCTTTTCTGTTGTGCTTGGTTCTGTTTTTCTGCTTTGTAAATCTTTCTCCTGAGCCATGCCACGCTGATTCCTTGGGTGTTCAGAAGTGAAGAAAGACAGACCAAATTTTGTTTGTATTTGTCAACCTGACACACTGTTACACTTCCTAGTTTCTGTGTCAAGGAGATCCAAAAGATAACATCATAGAAGGCAAACTTAAATAATACATCTTCCACTGAAAGCTGCAGTTACTGTAGTGACTGTTGGAAGTAAAATACCTAGCCAAGTAGAATAGTTTTATTTCAGCTCAGTGAAATTTCTTCTTTTTATTTTAAATTCAGAGATGGGCAAGTAAATAATCATAAAATACTTTCTCCAGAGAAAAACATTGCTTTTTAGAGTCTTTTAAAATGTCAGTTAGGAAAAACGTTCATAGGAAAAGGAGAAAATTACTTTTTGCTAGCACTTGATGTCTATGAATGCCTCTTAAAAGTTAAAAAATCTTACAGAAAGATGAAATAGTTTCTACCAAGTGTAACTTTCTCCTGATAGGATTCATATGCCATAAATAAAGCACAAGTAAAAATTAAGTTTTATCATCTTTCCCCTCAGGGAGGAGATTTTTCTTTTTTATGAGCTAGTAAGAATTAGGTTGTAGGTTCTGGAAAGAACCATGGTCTGTGCTGTAGATGTTGGAGGATCTTGTGAAAGAGATGGCTGCTGGGAGTCACTTCCACTCCTCTGCCCCTAAGGAAGAAGAGAAGGCTTTTGACCCCACACAGCTGTGTGGGGATTTTTTTGTAGGCTTCTCACTTTAGCCACTTTTTTTTTAGTGTTAGTGAGCTGTGGAGATACAGATGTGTATGGCTTTTCTTGTTCTCAGATAAGCACTAGGTGGGTCTGTGACAGTGTGGGGTGCCACTTGCTGGAGGAGTGGCAGAGTCCCATTCACCTTTACAGATAAATGCCCTTTTCTTATGCCCAGCACACAGGAGGTGAGATACTGAGTACTTGAAGTCCTCTTCAAAGTAATTTTTAATAATATACATCAATGCAGTATTTTTGTCTCACTGCCCACTTCAAATAAGCCACTTCTCTGGTGGCCTGTAACTAGCAATTAATTAGCTAATGGGAGTAGAAAATAGTTTCAGCAAAACGTCACTGCTTATCACATCACGTAAGCCACAGCACTTAGGATTTGCCATTCTTCAGACAGCTGCAGTATTTTTCTCTCTCTATATCATAGCTTACAGAAAATGGTAGTGTCCTGGAAGATGATGATGATGAAAGTCCTAGCTTGGTTTTCATCTAAGCATGCAATTAATCGTGATTACAAATGAAACAGACGCTACCTCAGCACTACAGCAAGGTCCTTCTACTGTTGTGCCTGCAGTTATTTACTTGAGCAGACTGAGATCTCACTTAAAAATCTTTGTAGCTGAGACTACCCAATCAAATCTCTTACGTGCTTTTGAAAGCTGCTGTCCATCTATACAAAAGTGAAACTTTCCTCTTTTCCTTCTCA
Organism: Merops nubicus; assembly: GCF_000691845.1. Classification (NCBI taxonomy): domain Eukaryota; kingdom Metazoa; phylum Chordata; class Aves; order Coraciiformes; family Meropidae; genus Merops; species Merops nubicus. The sequence continues at coordinate 32,350 of NW_008600993.1, read as the reverse complement.
AATTGTTTTCTTAAATCACTGATGGTTCAGTAGTGCTTCATCATCCAATACAACTTCAGTGTTGCCTTTGACTATTTTAATCTCTCCTTAGTGATGTAGCCTGCTCACAAGTCATTGCTAAAATCTCTGTGGTGAAAACTGGCTACAGACAGGGCTTTGACTTGCTACCCCTGCAGATGGCCCACACAGAGATGGGTTTCCATACATGAGCAGCTCCAGCATCGTTCATAAATGGGAGACTCTTCCTGTGTCCATTGTATGCTTTAGAGATTTTAACCTTGGCTATTCTGCCAGCTGCTCCTATCCCTCTCTGACCCCTCCAATGTCACACATGTGCCAGCTATGCCCCCTCAACTTGGCAGCTCCTTTTCCTGACACACTTTTTGACCTCCTCTTCTGTTTCCAACTAGTCCTCCCCTTGAAAGTCAATTCTTTTGTGAAGCTATTTAACACCCATCTCCATCTTATTCTAGTCCCCTCATAGTTGATTTATGTCAAGTATCACATTTGCCTCTTCCTCTGGAATGGAAATGTCTTTGCTCATAAACTACTGTGTATTCTTAAAGTACTTGGTAGGCAATAAATAGCAGAATTATTTATGAACTGAGCAAGACAACAGTCATTTGTTTTACCTGTGTTAAGATTAAATGTTTATCAGGGTATTCACTGATACAACATGTGTCTGAAGACTACATGAACAGCATTTCCAAAGGCACAGACAAAACCCTTTTTCCTGCCTGGAATGTGTAATATCCACATGAGTTCTTCTGTGCATTTACTGCAGTGTGTTTTGTATGCAAGTCTACCAAGGAAGTCATACTTGCCTTTACAAATTATTTCTGTGAATTCTTAGGAAATGCATCCAAACCAGACGTATTTCTGAGCTGCACTAGTGTGAACATGTCTACCAATGGTAGAAAACATAAAAAATTATTTATATTCATGCCTGTTTTTAAATCCAGCCTTTTTCAAGATAGGAATTACTTTCCAGTATTTCAGATTTTTCTTCCATTTAGTGACAAAAAATGACAGTGGCACTTTACACTTGTTTGGGCCCTGTAAATTCTCATGTCTCTGTACTTGAGGTTGATATTTGAACAAAAGTCTCTTAATACATAAACAGTAACTATTTATGCGTGGGAAATTTTCAATGTGTTTGATATGTCTTTCTCCTCTCTCATACCAGGTGTCATGTCTTTTCAAACACACTTCACAAACTGCTGTCTGTGTCTTGATAGTCCCATAATGAAGAAATTCTGGTGCTAAGGGACATTGACAACACTGTGACCAGAGTAGAAGGTTTGTGTGTACAGTTGTCACATTAAGAAAAGTAGAGGAAGGGGATTTAAAACGTGTAATTCATTTTGTTCAGATTTGCAGGCAAGTAATCTTTATCGTTTGTCCTTGGGTGTGGAGGGCACTCCCCTGATTTCCTTGGGAATGGGTCTGTTACCTCATAAAACTTATTATTTTTACATTCAATGAATTTCAAAGTATCCTGAATTCACCTTCTTGCTTTCAAGTTATCGTTGGCGATTTAAAATGATGCCCTTGAGTATTATGCTGAGAAACAGGAAGATAGTTATTCATTATTAGTCACAGGAATCATGTTGTGGGTGTTTATAAGCAGATAACAAGCATTAAAATCCTTCTGTCATGTGCTGGTGATCATTCCCATCCCAGAGAGTCCCTTTTTTCATTTTCCCTGAAGAAATATTGAAAAGTGGCACCTGAACACAAGTCCTTGATGTTGTCCATGTGATTGTTCAGCTGATCTCAGCCTGGGTGTTGTATTCAGTCTGTTTGTTGCTTCTGCTACTCTAATGCAGTGAAGTTTCAGGGCTTTTTCTGTGTTCACTACCCTTCACATCTGGAACCTTCCTTCACACATTGTGTTTGTTACACAGATTTTCCTGGGATTTACTGTTTTACTGAAGTTGTCTTGGATAAATATGCACAAATTTCAGGGCTACTCATAAAAGTCCTTGGGCTCATTTTGTTTCTCTAAACAACATATGCTGTTGTTGTGATTGACAGACTCCTTTCAGTTTAATTTAGGTCCATGCTTAAATTTATGGTTCTCCTGGATTTATGGTATCACTTCTAATGACACTTTTCTTAGAATGTAATTTCATCAGTTACAGCCCTCCAGTCTTGACACATAAAATGGCTTGTATGTGCTTAATAACTGAAAAAAGAAAAACCTTTTAAAAAATAACAGGATTTGTGTGCTTAAATGTGAAGAGACTGTAAATAGGCAATTTGGTCTCTGCTTTCTTCGAATGAACAGAAGTAACTGTGAATCTCTCTACTGCAGAAACATGATTAAAGATAACAACGAAATTATTCCACTAATGGGCAAGAAAACAAATCCCTCTGGTATTCCCTCTTCAAACCAGCAAGAGAAAAAGCCAGCTGAAAGCACTCCCACAAAGAAAAGGTAGGACTCTAGCTCAGTCACTAAAACTCCCTGGTTTATCTCTTTTAGTAGGTATTTGCACTGAAATATCTCTAACATCTTTATTCATGCTGCATATATGAATGGAGAGACCTGATGAAGATGAGGTGCCTTCAAAAAAAATGTCTGCTTATGCTGTTTAGAAGTGGAAGAGTGTCCTGGTTAGATAGACATGTGACATGTTTACCCTAATGAGACAAACATTTAACCCCTATCCTGCAGACATCAGACTCAGGCACTGGTCTTTTAAGTTTGTGTCTCATATCAGCTGGGCTTTCTGCATCCACTCTATATAAGATTATAAGAATGTGGTCTGATGATGGTCAGGGTTTCAACAGGAGAAGGCAGAGTGATCTTTTTAAAAAGAGATTGCATGGCAGAGTATCCCAGGTTTTATGTAAGAGATGCTGGCCTGAAGAAAGGAGCATTTCAAACTTAGTCTTACGTGGGAATGTGATAGATTATGGAGAGGCAGAGGTGAACTGAAAAATGGTAGCTGGGAGAGCAGGAGGTTTGAAAAATGCTATCACAAACAGAAACCTGAATTCACTCTAGTTTTCATTATTCTGATGAACAAGACTTCATTATTTTATTTTCTAAAATATTCACCTTCATTCATAATTTATGCTAGAGAATTATTAAAAGGATTAAGGGTTTGTATTTAATATGAATGGTGAAATGTAAGTGAGGATGAATTTTCATTCATAAACTTTTCACTCTGTGGATAATTACTAGCTATTATGGCAATTTTTTTGAACTATGAAGTCCTAGGCAATTGTGGCTGTTCTGACATTTATAATTCTTAATCAGAGGAATCACTTTCCACAGAAATGGTGTCATTAGCTCTTTGAGACCCACTGCCAATTTGTCTTTCTGGCATTAAATCCAAAAAGAGAAGCTTTTTGCTTGCGTGAGGGGCAGACAAGGTCTCTGAACAGCTCACAATACACCCATTACTTCAAAAAGGGGCATTTCCATGGCAGGCTGTGAGTTACAACAAATACTGACACTCAGACACCACTTCTCACTTCAACTCCTATCTCGCACTCAGTTTTGTGGCATCAGTAACAGTAACCTTGTGGTTTTTCCCACCTCTCAAACAAGAGCTCAGGGTGTGGCCAACAACATTCCTGTACTATAAGGAGCAGAGATCACGTGAATTGTAATGGAGAGGTTGAATGTGTTGTATTAATTACATGTTTCTGTGCTGCTGTACTTCTGTTGCCTTCAAATGCTTCCTTCTGCTGTGGCAGTGAGCAGTGAGTGCACTTCCACAGGTGCCATTTCTCACTTGACAAAATGTGTTGGCTGCAATATGCACTTTCTCAAAAGACTAAGACTTCCCCTTCTTGAAGGCCCTGGTATTTGGGTGGACTAACAGTATGTAATTAAGTACAGGAAAACCAACAGGCAGGCTGGGAGGAGTGCTGCCAACGTTGTCAGAGCCTCATTATGTTTGTGGGCAATGTTCCTAAGACTGCACCATGGCCACGTAAGCACTTGGGTATTTGTTGGCAACTGCCCACCTACTTTGCACAGTGGGTTTTTTTTTTAAACTCATGGTATCCTCAGATAACCCACATGTCTGGAGAGGTTAGGTATGTCAGCCTTCAAATTAGGGTCCAGTTCATAGCTGCTGTACATCTATTGGATGCCAAAATCTTCAGCATGAACACAGTGTTAGGAGAGCAGGAGCTGCTCTGAGACATCAGCCTGTAGTGCACCATCCCCTCCTGGTGCTGAGCCAGGGGCAGGTGAGATGGTCCAGCAGAGCCTAGAGCTTGGTGCTTCTGGTTTGATGGGCACTCACTGCAGCCTCCAACAAATGTTTGCATGTTGGGACAGCCCCTGTATTTCAGGCTCAGGGAATGCAAAAAAAAGCAGGATGAACCCATGTTTTTTCCACTCAGTCTCTCTGCCAAGTCCAGACTCCAGTGAAACAAGCAGCAGTGACTTGGAGCAGCTGGCAGAAGTGATGACAATGGTCCTGCTTCTGTCTAGGCTTTTCCTGTATCCTGAAGAGCACCCCTTGCCCAAGTAGTTTCAGGGACACAGTCCTGCTAACCAGAAGTGGCATTTTACTTGTTGCCTGCTTAGAATATGTTCACAGGCACATCTCAAATGTTAAGAGGTTATATAAGTTTAAACAACTACACGGGGTGAATTAACATTTGGCTCACCAAGCCATGGGAAGATGGGATGAACTAGAGCCCTTAGATCATGCTATTTTTAGCAGATATCACTGGGTTGTTCTTTAGTGTCCTAATAACATACTGCATTTCAGTGTAAGTATGTGTACTTTAGTTCAACAGGATTTTTTTGGGAATATGCAGTTAGAAGAAATAGTAGGTGAATTGGAAACATTTTCCAGGTGATTGCTGGAACATTTTAGAAGTGCAAGACCAGTTCTGAGCAATAGGCCATGTGGGAGCCACATCATCCACTGCTGAAACTCCTCTGTCTTTGCTGAAATGGAGCAAAGTTTTAATGAGATTTAGTAACACCAAGCCATTGATTTTGCCTCTCAACTCTGTAGACTTTTAAGGGGTGAAATCTTCCTATTCTTCTCATGTTCCCTTTTCTGTGGGGATTTAGGTTTCATTTCTTTCCCCTAGAAATAATTATCAATAATAATAATTATTTATAGGGAAAATAGATAATTAAATGTGATGCACTGACTGGTAAGATTACACATTCAACCCCAGATGGTAGAAATGCCTGATGTCACTTAGCATGTGACCTTTCAAACTTTCTGACTTAATGATATCACTGCTGATGGGTTTGAAATTATCCGTCCTGATGGTTCCTGGCTGAAGAAATAGGGACTAGAATGCAGTAGATGAAAATGCACATGTGTGTGTGTGTGCATGCATGTATGGCTGCTCAATAGATGTCTGGTGTTAATTTAGCTGTTTGCACACAAGCTGGATGCAAGGCTGTTTTTAGGCTGCTGGGGTAGCTGCTTAGACATGTCAAGATCTGATGCCATGTGTCCTAAAAATATCTTGGTATCTTTTTCCCATCTGCCAGCGTAAAAGTGCCGGGCACAGTGTTGGAGGTTGGGATTCCCCCAGGGGAAAGTAGAAAAGCCTCTGTTCCAGTGTCCTATTAGGTATAATGCCAGAGAATATGACTTGTCAGCCTTGTCCTAGGCACGAACATGTAGTGCTTTGCTTATTTTATCCCTGAGTTTGCTTTTTTACTAATATTTTTTTAAATGCACTGTGTTCAACAGCTCACATTTTTTTCTGGAGATTGATGGTTTTGAAAGCAATGCAACTCCAAATAATACCTCACCACCTGTGTTTTCAAAACCAATGGATTCAAACATTCGTCCATGGTAAGTTACAGATGCTTATGCAATAGTCATGCTGCAAATATATCTATTTTCAGCAGCTACTCCTTATTTCTCTTTAGACTTCAGAGCTAAAACTTCACAGGGCTTTTGGTAGCTTTTGGTCACTTCAAAGGCAGAACTCCTTTGGAGGTCAGTTGTTGCTAAATGACTTATCTCTGAGTTTCCTGCTGTCATTTACACTGAATAAATCAGGCCTCAGATCTGAATAAAATCAGTACAGTCCTTTTTTTTATCTTAGCTTATTATTCATGATGTGTTAGGAGAGACAGCAAACCCTGTTCCCAGCTGTGTGCTGACATCCTCCCTCTACTGCTCATTAACAATCAAACAACATAAAGATGCTGAGTCTGAGATATTTAAAGGCAGCCATTTATGCTGAATGAATAGAGAAAAATTTTGACTGATAAGAATGCACTTAATTTTTAAAAATGTCTGGGGTACTAACAGCCAATAATTATGAATAAGGGAAATACACATCAAATTTAGTGTAACCCCAGAATGCCCAAATGTTTTTGTGTACATTGGATGTCTGGTCAGCTTTTTGGAATGAGCTGACAGTCTTATTTTGGTTTCAGAGGAGAGGTATCCAGATTTCTCTCTGTCATGCAGGGGCTGACCTGCACAAGACACACGTGGGCTTTGTCACCAGATTCCTCACGGTTTTCTGCAGAGAAGTGATAGACTGAATAAGAATGGACTCTGAGCTACCAGCTGTATTTCAAGGGGGTGGGGAGATGTCTGCAGAGCAATGCTGAATCCTTGCATTACTGTCCATCTGTTTTCTCAATAGCTAATAGTTTAGACTCCCTAAATAATTAACCTGAGTTAGTTAATCAAATCTTGCAAAAATGCAAGTAAGAAAAATTCTAATAAATTAGTTTTTAAGTTAAATCTGCTTTTAGGAATGTCTGGAAATAGTGTATAGCAATTACAAAATACCAATGCCATTGAAATCCTTTGCATTTATGATCTAAATATGTATTTGGGGCCCAGATCTCAATTTCTTTCTGGCTGAGGCTTCCATTCAAGGCAGGTGCAAAATGCTGTTGAGTTCCCTACAGTGTGCTGTGTAGTAAATCTTGAGGTAATTCACCTTCATTGTGTGTTTGCAACCCATGTTCTGTTGCTGATTTAGCACTTGTTTTGTAGCAGATGACAGATGAGGCATGTGAAAAGGAAGGATATAAACTTCAAGTGTTCAGGATGATGCATAAAAAGCTGTGATCTTTTAAAAAAAAAACAAAAAACAACTTCCCAGAGTTTCAGGAATTGTAATGAAATAACATAGTAAAACACAAAACAGGTTACTTTCATAATGATTGTTTATTAAAAGACCCACGAGGTTTTATTATATTCACCACTCACTTTAAAACTCACAGGGGAGATGAAATGATAGAATTAAAAAGCACAATGTCAGATCAGACTAACTTCAGCTGTACTGTAGCCACTGCTTCCTAGTACTGACTGATTCTTCATGCACTTTCCCAAAATGTGTTCCAATATCTTCCTGACTTAGCACTTCAGCTTTTCTCTTTTCTGTAGTGCATCTGGAAATGGGGAAGATATGGATTCCCCACAGTCTCTTCAGGATGATGCGACTGAATACAGCCCAAACGTCGACAGTTGTTGGTGAGTGGAGACATGAAGTATTGTTTAGTACACTTTCAATGGATTAAGTCTATGATAGGCTAGGTTTACTTATTTTACCTGCCATATTTCAGAAATAAGGTCACACACTTCTGATTTTTCAGCAATTAAATTTTGAAATGCACAACTCTAGCCTCTACTTTTCTCAAATCTTGTATTTAATGTGAGGATTTGTCATATATAATCTCTGTTTCCTAGATAACAACACGGGAATTAAATGCCATGCACAACTAGCCATGAGCTAGGAGTATTTCTGACAGGGGGAAAAATGTTAAATCATTCTTATTCCAGAATGAAGTATGATCAGGAAAGTTGCATAAGGTCAGAGGTTAAAAATGATCTTCTGCTATGAGTGGGATGGGTAGAGCTGGAGTGCAGCTTTGGGTAACTTCAGGCACTGAAGTCAGTGAGTTGTGGACAGGTCAGAGAAGTATTTCTTAGTCTTTGTTTTAGAAGAATGGATAAACTGGGAAAAAATGCAAAACATTACTTGAAAGATATACATTTTTATTATATTAAGAATATAGCCACTCTCAATAGCCACTTATCTGCAAATAAGCAATATGCAGAAACAGTCTGACAGATCCACACCAAGATACATATAGAAGCAGGGCAGGTATATGTAGTCTGGGGCTAGTAATTCTGTTTCTTTCTTCTCTTACATAGAAAATAAAACACAGTAAATTGAATCAGCAATTTCCTTCTAATTTCTTATAATTCAGTGCCAATGTGTCTCAAGGCCCTGAGCAGAGGAGTGCCAGGAAGAAGCTGAAGAGGAACATCTTCCGGGCAGTCTCTGAGGGGAGCACAGAGGAGCTGCAGTGTCTGCTGGCAGAGCTGAAGGAACGCTCAAACGCCTGCACCAACATGACTGTGCCAGGTAAGCTGTGGAGTTACCTGGAGGAAGATTTTTCTCTCTTCTGGCAGCAGTTGTGTAGTCTAAAACTGGAAATACCTCTGTGCAGCAGTTACTTGCCTGTGAATTTGCAGTTGCTTATTTGCAGTGTAATGTATGTCACATTTTCTGTTTCCAAATGAAAGCTTAAAGCATTCAGTCAGTCACCTCCTTGCTGCCTCTGAGGCAAGACTGGGGAGTATTTGTCTGTTCCTTATGATAGACAGTATGTCCATCTGCACTCTATTCCCACAGCTAGCCTTCTGCAGCACAGGACTCAGAGATGATGTCTCTATCCAAACCACAGTCAAACTGCAGCACAGACAGGGTTTGTGATGTGTGCAGCATGCTAGAATGGACAGGGAAGTTAGGCAAGAGTTCTGTGTCTCTCTAGACTTATCCTGGCAGTGGGATGTACAAAAGAAAAAACAAGTACATTGGCTACCTTCTCAATTAGTGCCACACCTCTGATTGCATCATCTCACTAAGCTTATATAGCTCAAATACAAAGTGAATAGGATGGAGTGATGGCAAATCATTTACGTTCATATACATCCCTCAGGTGCCACCCTTAATAAATAAAAGATTAGAAATAATTTCCATAATTAGTAATGATGATCTAATCTCAAAATTCACTCTTGCAGATTATCTGATGAAAAAATTCACAGCTTCAGATACTGGCAAAACTTGTCTGATGAAAGCTCTGCTGAACATCAATCAAAACACACATGAGATAGTGAATATGCTGCTGTCCTTTGCAGAAGAAAATGGTATTTTGGAGAGATTTGTCAATGCAGCATACACAGAAGAGGCATATAAAGGTATTGCCATCTGATACCAATTTCAGGTATATGGTTAAATATACCATCTGTAAAAGTAATGTTTTCTTCAAACATTCTAATGATGGTTTAAATTCCTAAACCAACTTTTTTTTTTTCAGTGTCACTAGTGCAATCTATTGTGAAACATCATTAATGGTTTATAATGTGTTTAAGACATTTAGTGCTAAAAATCTTTGTCTGTTGTTTCAGGCCAGACAGCTCTAAATATTGCCATTGAAAGAAGACAATATGAAATAACTCAGAGCCTTATAGAAAAAGGAGCTGATGTCAATGCTCATGCCCAGGGTATTTTTTTTAATCCCAAACACAAGCATGAAGGCTTTTATTTTGGTAAGTGGAAATACAATCTTCCTGGAAAAGCTAGGAAAGAATACCCAAACAATTAAGACAGTATGTAAGGAAGGCAAGTGTGAACCATTACTGTAGATTCACAGAGGAAGAGGCAAATGAGATACTTGACATAAATCAACTATGAGGGGACTAGAATAAGATGGAGATGGGTGTTAAATAGCTTCACAAAAGAATTGACTTTCAAGGGAAGGACTACTTGAGGAAACTAGCATCACAAGGTGTAAAAATGGCATAGTACTTTTAGTAAAAGTAACTCACCAGAGTGCAATGTATTATAAACACTCAGAAATAGTTGTAAAACATTCACCAAAAAAATTGTAAATGCATTTACAAAGCAAAATATTGTAAAGGGCAAATAAAATGTAGCAAATCTGACTTTGAAGATTTTCTCCAAATAATGTTTTCATGCAGATTAAGCTTTTATAAATCAAGATACAATCAATATGTAAATGTGCTTTCATATATTAAGATATTTAACACAGTCTTTTACAACATGATTTGAATGCTTGTAATAAAACATGAACACATGTTCTATTTTATAATTTTGTAGGTGAAACTGCACTGGCATTAGCAGCATGTACCAATCAACCAGACATAATTGAACTGCTGATGGACAATACCAGGACTAACATCACTTCTCAGGATTCCAGGGGAAACAATATCCTGCATGCATTAGTTACTGTGGCAGAGGACTTTAAAACCCAGAATGACTTTGTAATCAGAATGTATGATATGATCTTGTTGAAAAGCCAAGACAGAAATTTGGAAACAACAAAGAATAAGGAGGGTTTGACACCACTGCAGTTAGCTGCAAAAACTGGGAAATTAGAGGTGGGTATTATTTCAGTAAAATCTGAGAGAAATTAAGTATGGAGAAAGAGTGAAGGCCAACCATGTACTCAGATGTTGGTGTTCTAACATGTAGTTTTCCACATTGGTTATGCTGTGCTATGTATCAGTCATATTTGGGGAACTAATTTTGCTCCACATAGAAGGAAATATTTCAATTACAACGTTGCTTCTACCCTTCAAGGTTTCCCTCTAACAACCCCCCTCTGTACAAAATACACATGCTGTTTAAAAACAGCCTTGCAAACCCTTCTGTTGTACAGAAACTCAGAAAGCTGCTGTTCTTACAGAACTACACCTCTACAGTCTTTGAATAATTTCAGATAACTTGCTAAAACTGCTCTGTTATGCTGCTGTGGAATTTGGCTCTCATCAATCAACTGTATTGAGGCAAAGAACTGACAATGAGATAATTCAGAAAGCAGTTGATTGTTAAAGGAAGATATAAATGTGAACACATTGAAAAATTGTGCTTTCAGCCTTTAGAAAAATGTTTCTGACAGAAAATGCAGAGGCACTAAAAATACTACATGTATTTCCTAGAGGTCTGTCATCTCTAACAACACTTACTGAATAACAGAATTACAAACACACTGAGTTGCACTACTCTAGAAAATGTGATAATTAAAGGTAGGGGTTTGGGAAGTATGTATATGTGCTTTCTCCTTCTCCATGCAGAATACATTTGCTTACAAATAATTCTGTTACTGTCTTAGGTTCTGAAATACATCCTGAGCAGAGAGATAAGAGATAAGCCTAACAGGAGCCTGTCAAGAAAATTCACAGACTGGGCTTATGGTCCTGTTCAATCTTCTCTTTATGATCTGACAGAACTAGATACGACTGCAGACAATTCAGTATTGGAAATTATTGTCTATAATACAAACATTGGTGTAAGTTACCTATTCCTAATTTTTTTTCTAGCAGTACACTCACTTCAAATATGTTACTCTCTACATTTGACTGAAATACTTGTAAGAGAGTCAACAGTAATTTTTTTATCTCAGTTTCAGATCAGGAGCAAGATTAATTTTATACCTCTGGAGGCTGTCAGCTGTCAGTGAATACGCATTCAGCTCCTGAAACATGGGATAGGCATTTTGGGAGTGGGTTCTCTACATTTGAAGCACTAATTTGCCTTGCATGGGAACATATATATGGCCCAGCCAGTCAGACCAAAGCTAGTGTCTTGTCTCCATGGGATGGCCACTGGCAGCTGCCTAAGATAGTGCATGAGAAGAGAGCAAGCAAAAGAAACACTTCATAAGAGTACTCTGCCTAAAGTTTTAAACATTTACAGGCATGACTATTAGGTGTTTCTGAACGTTAGGTTTTCAAAGTCAAAATTTGACATTTGCTGAATTAAAACACTGCCATAAAACTTCCACAGGAAGCAAAGCCAGAAGTTCATTTACTGTTTTTGCTCCATCCTTATTTACTGGAGCATGGCAGGTCATCCCAGCCTGAGTCAGAGCTGTCCCACTGTATCAGGTTAGGGTCTGACACATCTCTGAGCATAGATGTGTTTCTAGATCAGCGAGGACAGATGCTGAATGAAATACACAAAACAGGCATCTGGAATGATCAGTTTCCATGCAGGGAGCAAGTTCAAATCTTCATTTTTTCCTACAGAACCGTCACGAAATGCTGACACTGGAGCCCCTGAATTCCCTCCTGCGAATGAAGTGGAAGAAGTTTGCACGGCACATGTTTTTTATGTCATGCTGGTTTTATTTCCTCTACAATGTAACATTAACGTTAGTTTCCTACCACAGGCCCAATGGAAATCAAGTGAGTACAGAACCTTAATCTCAGCAAGTTTTACTGATTTAAAATGCAATAGGATTTTGTGGATTGTGTTTAAAATGCTAAACCAAAACCAGAGCTCAGAGTAGCTGGCTGTGTTTGAGACCAGGCTCTCTGTGGCCAGGCCCTTTGTATCTGGAAGGAAGAAGAGCAGTAACAGGGGATAAATGTTGCATTTTGTGAGTGTGACCCCAGATACAAATACATAATACTGAGACAGGTTGTTAAATTTCTAAAAGTGTGGGGAGGGTATTTTGTTTTAAAAAAGAAACTTAAGGCATTTCAAATATAAATGTTAGGAGGCTGGTTCTATAAATTCACTGTGAAGAAAACCCTCAGTGAAAGTGAAGGAATTGTGTACCCAGAGAGCTACATACTTGAGCTTTCCTCTTCCTTGGCCTTGCAACCTTCAAGTATGGTACTCAGTCTTTCATTTTGCACCTGTCTTGCAGGCTCCTCCTTATCCACTGGCTCTAACACATGGTGTGGGATGGCTGCAGTTATCAGGACAGGTGATGGTTATGTTAGGAGCAATATTTTTAGCCATAAAAGAGGTAAGACTTTTCTTTACCTATTTGGTATGTATTTGTTAATGATTTTTCTAAGCCTATGAATACACTGATGATGCTCTTGGAAATATGTTTGGAATATCTTTATACATGTAATGTCTAAAAGTCTTTGGCAAAATACATCACTTTTTCAGAATGAGCAGGAATATATATTTGAATATAATTGTATTGCTCTGTGAGACAAATATGAGTTTTTCCTTTCAAATTCTCAGGCCAGTGATTTTATTTGACAACATCAGTTATACAAATATTACTGGCTTTAAGCCCAGTGTTGAATTAGAACTTGTAACAGGGAAAAAAACCACATGGCATCATTTTTACCACATACTATAAGTAATTAAATCCAGTAACTAACTGTTAAATTATGCCAGAGATGACAGAAGTTTAAAACTTGAAGTTACAACCTTATAGAAAGATCTTTAATTCTAGAAGTTGTCTTACAGCAGACTGTTTTTGTAAGACCAACTTAAATTATTTTTAAAAATCAATTTCAAGGCCTGCTTTCTCACCACCACTTCTGTGTTTTGTGTGTCTGCCTGCACAGAGTGTAGCCATCTTTCTGCTTCGGCCCTCAGACCTGCAGTCAATCCTCTCTGATGCCTGGTTCCACTTTGCCTTGTAAGTCTGTCATGCGGATATTTTGTACTATATATAAAATTCTTACACCTATCTCATGGTCACAGAATGTACTCCTGTGCCAGATGCTCACTTTTCCTCTAGATTATCAGTTTTTAGAGGGATGGATGTAATCTCACATGCAGCTTTTCTGTAACACACCAGTGATTGCAGGGCTTGGTAACAATACTGAGGGCTGATGCATACAGACTGGATTTTTTCCAGCAGAGTACTGTCTTTAGCTTCTCCTGCTGCTGTGTCTTGAGAAATGTGGTTAAGAAACATGGTTAATAAAGCAGTTATAGTGTCATGCTCCTCTCAACTCCTTCAGGAAAGACAAATGGCATAAAGCTGCTTCAGCTGACTGCTGGGAGTATCCCTTCAGCTGGTTAAAGCGTGGATGGATCCCTCTCATTTCTAGTGTATGATTGTAAGATCAATAAAGAGAGAGGTGGCTTAACTCTGCTTCTCCTCCCCTCCTACAACCACCCTGATATTGATCTTGTGATGCTGAGAATCTGGTCTACATCCAACCACAGCACATTGCACCTTCTACTGTCTCCCTTGTTCATGGAAAATCTATGATGATTCTAAAAATTCATTAAGCTAAAGCTTGAGTTAAATGGCTTCAAAGATACTATTAAGAATTCTTAATGTCTTTGTCAGCAAAATCTCTATTGATCAGCTATTTTTTGGAGAATAGTTCACTTAAATAAGCTTTAATAAATATAACACAAATATGTTAATATAATACCTGTACTCAGTTATTTTATTGTTAAACTCTAATGGTAATGGGAGAATAGAATGCAGTATGAAAATAGAACTGAAGCATAAAACCCCAAGAATTCTTGTTTTCATATTTTTCCATTATGTTGTTATTTTTGTGCTAGTAATTTCTCTTTTACATACGTGTGTTTGTTTTTTAACAGTTTTATACAAGCTTTGCTTGTGATCTTCTCTGTCTTTTTGTACTTGTTTTCCTACAAAGAACACCTCGTGTGTCTTGTTTTGGCAATGGCCCTAGGATGGGCTAATATGCTCTATTTCACCAGAGGTTTCCAGTCCATGGGCATTTACAGTGTTATGATTCAAAAGGCAAGTTTGTTTCTCTTTATTTTCCCTGCCTTGTCACAATGCTTAGTTATGATACAATCCCAATCAAGCACATTCAGCAATTTAGCTTTATTTTATAGCTCATACTAAAATTCCTTCTTTTCATTTCATATGTATTATATCAGCAGAATGTACTATATAATTTTAATAGCAGAAACTAGTTATATCTTAAAATAAACATTTTATTCATTTAAATGTGTAATTAACCTGTGTTTTTCAGCTGATGTAGTAATGCCTATATTGTACAGAGTTAGTCACCCTTGGACAACACACCAGGGTCTCAGGCATGAGATAAAAAAATCAGACCTAAGCCTTCCCTGGGCTTCTCCCTGAGTCTACAACCTGCTCCTTTCATGAAAGCAATCTGATACTTCAGTGTGTACCACATGTGTATAGCTGCAGGCTTCACAAGCATAAAACTAGTTCTCAGTTTTCATTTCTGATAAGTGTTTAATTTAATTTGTAGGTCATCCTGCACGACGTGATAAAATTTTTAGTTGTCTATATCGTGTTTTTGCTGGGATTTGGCGTAGGTAAATATTACTGGAGAAAAGCACTGGTGCTCTGTGTGAGTGACAATTTTAGCATTGTTATGAGTAAGAACCCTGTTGTCATGATGAGAGCTCATGTTGGGGCTTCTTCTGGATACTAAAAAGCCAAGTTTAGAGATTTGAACTGTCTGGAGACTATCTGAACAGATAAGTAATTTGGCTCTTGCTCAGTTGCCTGCAATTTCATTTGGATGTGGTCTCTTTCTGCTTCCTGGCAATCTGTCATCTAGCTGCTGCTGTGTCTGCTGCTGGGCAGCTCTAGCTCTTTATTATGCATTTTGAATTCTTTAGGATAAAATGCCATGGGTACATAAAGCATTGTTATGATTAAAATTTTCTCATGCTTCCTTCTCAGCTCTTGCTGCATTGATTGAAACTTGCCAAGATGGTGGTGAATGCCATGCCAACAACAGCCTGGGACCTGTTCTGATGGATCTTTTTAAGCTCACCCTGGGACTGGGTGATCTGGAGATCCAGCAAAACTCAAAGTATCCTGTCCTATTTCTTCTGCTCCTCATAACTTTTGTTGTGCTGACTTTTGTTCTTCTCTTTAACATGCTGATTGCGTTAATGGGAGAAACAGTGGAAGATATTTCTAAAGAGAGTGAGCACATCTGGAAACTCCAGGTTTGTCTGTGAGTCAGTTTGCTTAGTGAAGTATGGATGCAATGGTTAAAACCTTTTGAGGTGCACCAATGGTGATTTATCATGCTGGCAAAACAGGTTTGGTGTTAACAGTGATAATCCCCATTTCTGTATGCATGCAAATAATGGAAATAAGTCATTTTAGTCTTGAGGTATCATAACAGCTTTAGTATTAACCACTATCCTAAAGGTAATCTTGTGACTTGGATTTTTCAGCCTCATGCACTGTCACATACCTTTGTCTTTCATCCCCCTCAGTGTGTCACTAGGAAAGTGTTTCAGCATCTGCCTGGAAATCTCTAACACATGGTGCTCTGCTCTTCTGTCCCTTGACTTTGAGCAGTGCATGAGTTTGTTCCAGTTTCTCATCGTTATCTGAGCCTGGTCTTCTACAGCTCTGTCCCATGCTGGCATCTAGAACAGTCATCACTGGGACTGGGGCAGCTCTCTGTGGTGGGCAGCATCCCACTACAGGTTACATCTGTAGCCCTGTGGTGGGGTGTTGCATGAAGGTGTCTTAGCATTAAAGCCTAAACCTTGGGTCTCGTATGAGATTTCTTGATTCCTCTCTGAGGATGCCTTCTGCAGTGGGGCAACTAGAGAAGACTGTGACCTCCCTATTTGCACACCCAAAGAAGGGGCATGCCATAAAATTTGCTGTTGGTGTTGGTTATGGATGGTGGATGGAGACATGACATGTTCTGATGAAACACGGAGCCTGCAAACTGTGTATGCTCTGAAATGAGACCATTCTGAGTATGGTTAACTATACTCCTGTTACTATTTGTTGTTAATAGAGAGCCAGAACTATTTTGGAATTTGAAAAATTCTTACCAAAATGTTTGAGGAAAAAGTTCCAACTGGGAGAACGATGTAAAGTGGCTGAAAATGACACCAGAGTGTGTTTAAGGTAAAGCAAAGCTAAAATCCTATGCTATCAGTTCCACTTTCTATGTGTCTTCAAGGTTATTTCTTAGAATTATAGAATTGTTCTGGTTGGAAGAGACCTTCAAGATCAAGCCTAACCCTATGGATTATATTAGGTGTACAGAAATCCAATTTCTTTTTTAGTTGTGACCAATTGTTTAAAAGACGAAAATTTATAGAGGTTTGTATGTAGAAAGTTTTGGGTATAAGAACAGATTTTTAACTTGATATGTTTTTAGTGTACAAGCATCAAGTCTGCTTGCAGGAAATGTCACTGTCATAATCTCCTTTGAATGTTAGCTTAAAAGTAT
Organism: Merops nubicus; assembly: GCF_000691845.1. Classification (NCBI taxonomy): domain Eukaryota; kingdom Metazoa; phylum Chordata; class Aves; order Coraciiformes; family Meropidae; genus Merops; species Merops nubicus. The sequence continues at coordinate 15,413 of NW_008600993.1, read as the reverse complement.
ATTCAAATTGTTAATTGATGATTACTATATTAAAAAATATATTACTATGTTGGTTTATGAAAAATACTTGAACGTTTAAAATGAATTTCAAGATCATACTTGTGGAAGATTATAAAGTAGCCTTAGTATTATTCTGATTCTTGTGTAGTACCTCATGCTACAAAAGACACTCAGCATTTTAGTACTAGCAAAGCAGGTGTTAATGGTAAAATATGGCTGTTCCACAAAGGAATAAAGAAGTAAAGGGGGAAGTACAGCTGGGAGGGAGAGAATACATGTTAATAATACAACTTATATATGATATAAACAGGATTAATGAAGTGAAATGGACCGAGTGGAAAACACATGTCTCATTTATTAATGAAGATCCAGGGCCGACAGGTACTGCAGAATTTTACTTTATTTTTCTCTGAGCAGTTATGCTTGATCCAAGTTTTACATTCTCTTATGGCATTTGAATGGTATAAGGCCAGGGAACTTACTAATAGACAGAAAACATTTTGAAAAAATTGTCATAAAGAACATTTAGTCTTTAAAATAGTTACAGCAGTACAGACTTTGGCAAGAAGTCAGACTGATTCTACCTGACAGCACTACAGTCAGCTGGCTTTAATCCTAGAACATTCATGTTTGTTTTGTGATATATATTGGATAACAAATTTGCCTTCATGAATGTTGACCAGGGAATTCAAGATACCCATCTGCTGACAGTGTTGGGAGTGGAACAGAGAAGGGACCTAGTGTGGAGGTGTCAGATGTCCTTCTGGCAGCCAGTCGGAGTTCATGATAGGGACGTGTGAGGATCTGGGAGACTTGTTCTGAAGCTTGTTCTGGAGCCAATTAGCATTTATATTGACGAGTAGACTGAGCTCAGTAATCATGAAAAGGGGCAGATAGAAAAATTTCTGTATAAGATATGGTAGTAAACTGACAACTTGCTGTTTAAATGTATGTTTAACAAAAAAAAAAGATGTGCAAGGCTTTGATCTGGCTTATACAGTTTCTACCATATCCTCTTTTGCTTATAATGCATTTTTTTTCAGATCCAAGCAAAGTTCAAGATAACTCAAGAACTAATAGCAAAAACACCCTGAATACATTTGAAGAAATGGACGATTTGCCTGAAACCTCTGTTTAGTTGTGCTGTATTTCAGATGTGGTCGTTCCAAAGGTTAAAAGCATCAGCAGTGGATGCTGGAAGCTTTGTTGATATTTTGGACAGCTGTAACCAGCTGGAACACAAACTTTCAGTGGAACGGTCTGATGACTTTGAGCCACTTAATCAAGGCAGCTAAATTTTTTTTAAAAAAAAGGACTATTTCACTGGTTCAGTTTAGAGCATCTTGAAAACCGTTGCTGTCCAAGTTTGCATGACACTACTCAAACTTGGCTCTAGACTTTTTGTTGGATAAAAAAGGTCAAATGTGGGATAGTTCTTCCTTTTGAGGAAAATTAAGATCATCGTGATCCCAATCCGCTGTCGTTTGGCATCTCTAGCTCCTGAGAAACATTGTGTACACTGAGAAGAGTTAAGTTCCTGTTGCAGAGAAAAGAAAGGCATTTCAATTCTGAAGACTACTAAATGAAGTACTTTATTTTGAAATAACAAAGTTCTGGATACATTTGAAGCTTTTGTGTTGACTGTCAGTGTTACTGGAGGCTTGATCCTGCAAGCTGGAGAAAGCTTCTTCAGGTCTCATTAGCTTTGCCTGATCCAATTTCATGTCTAATCCCTAGGGTATAATGTGGTGTTTACTGCTTTTTATTTATTACTGTGTATATTGCCTTCCCATAAAGTAATAGAGCAGAAAGGTAATTAATGATGGAGAATATTTCTGAGCTGGTTCCAGTCACAGTGTCTTTACTTCCCTGCTCGGGTTTCTGTGCTCTTGCATCTTGCTGCATAAAATAAGTTATTGCATTGGAAGTTCTGGTTTAAAAGTAAATTAATTTTTGTATTCAACCACTTCAGGAAAATAACAAGTCAGTATTTCTTCCCAAAATAAAAAAAAAAAGTTAAATGCAATGCAGTTGCAAACTTAAAGCTTTTTTTATTCAGAGGACTATGTAATGCATTTCTGTCGCCCTTTTTATTTCACTACCTGTGATGACCTAGCACTATGAATTGTATTTTTAGTTTTCTATTTTATATGTGTATGTATAAAGCTATTTGTTCTATGTACTTTTAAATTTCAATTAATATATCATGTGTCCTCAGTGTCGTGGCTTTTCATCATGTATTCATTTGGCACCTGTTTTGAAGGTGCTCTTTAGGAACTCGGGTGAGTTCTGTTCTGCGTTTGGATGATAATGTGACTTGCATTGAACTCTTACAGCAAAGCCTGCTGTGGGCAAAATGATCCAAAAGACTTTCTTACCACAGAAGAGAGCATGAGGGACCTCTCCAGCAGGAAGGATACTGCAAAGCTGTTGGCAGTGATGGTGAATGTGGTTCTCACTACCCAGCCGGTCTTCTGCAGATGCCGTATCCTGTTTCCCACCCTGTGTGGCCTGGATGGATGGGATCAAACTGAAATCTTTAGTTATGTTTTTACAGAGCACAGGAATTTGAGGGGAAGGACATTTAAGAGTATCAGTGTAATATCTGAGCATTGTTTGGCCTTCTTAGACTAAGGATATGTGATTATGAGAAGAAAAATTCCTGTGGTCTTGGAATCTTTCATCTTTGCTGATTAATTTTGCACTGAAACTGCCAACAAAGAATATTGCCTTAGGACTGTGCAGTTCTGTTTGGATTCTTCTGAGTGCCAGTTTTTGTACAAAAAATACCTCTTCACATATACTCAGGAAGCAGAATAAACTATCCTGTGCTGTTCTCTGTGTTTCTGTGGGTAGACTCGTCACGGAACACATGTTCAGGTATCTGCACTGGACTGAGGTCATGCTCTAGGTGTAGCCATAAAATAGGGAAGGCACAAAAGGATTGTGCTGTGCCAATGTCCAGGTACAAAACCTTATGATAAAACTGAGGAAGAAGCTGGGGTGTTGTTTCTAAAGGTTCTTTGCTGAGAAAATAAATTGCTCCTTTTGTGGTGACAGAGCCCTGTTAATCATTTGTACTGTCTCCTGGCACTCAGTGTCACCAAGAACACTACGAGTAATGACTAGAGAAGATAATTCTGTACTTTTTATACAATGTTTATTTATATTAAAGAAATAAAACTTGTAATTCAATAAACATTCTCTTCTGTGTTCTTATTGTATTGCTATAGGCGTTATACAAAGCAAGGAAAATTTTGGCCTAGTAGTAAATAAGGAAGACTTCACTTTTCAACAAATATAATTATGGGGTTATCTAGGCAATGAATCTTTCAGTAAATAGCTTATTATTGTATAGGTATACAAAGTTTGTTATGTTTTCTGTATCCCAAATTACTGTCAAATTTGTTAAAAACAACTTCAGAAAATTAATTCCCCATTTTCTTCTTTTCCAGCTGCTATGATAGGCTTTCTCTCTAAAAAAACAGAACAACTCAGTCTCAGAATTCTGAGAAGTCTCCCCATGTGGAATTCTTCTTAATTTCCATTCTGAAATACTCAGGTATGTTCTTTTTTTTATTGGTCTTCATCAAAACCTGAGTAATTACCTTATCATGCCTTCTTTGTTGCAAACTTTGGAGCTAAAATAGTTGATTAAAATTTTATTTGGAAAATATTGTCATTAGTAGGTGGATACACCTAGAAAGCTATAAACTACTCTTGTCTCTATTGCAATGGAAACTTATTTAAATTTCCATGGGATGAGCACATCTTTTCCCTGAATTTGAGTAATGTTTCAGTGTGCTTCTGACTACTAGATACTTTCTAAATTAAAACATCTTGTCTTTAAGTTAATGTTAAATCAGAAACAGCTTGAATTAATTTTTGTAATACTTTAAAAAGCTTTACATTTCATTTTAGTGTATTTTTCTCAGAAATCATTTGTTTTTAGCTTATATCTTCATAAGTATAAAGACAAACCCTAAGGCTTCCACTTCAGCACAGTAGGGGTTAGTCACAAATGCAGATAATACAAAAGAATTTTAATATACTTACCCACACTCTGTTTCTCTCTAACTTTTCCTTTGTCTCATATTTTGTATATTTATCTGAGGAATTAGTTTCAAGGATCACCTCGTTTAAAAAAAGTGTTGATTATTGGTGTTTTGGGGTTCTAAAGGAGAAATGCTGTCATTTTTAATACAGTTTTGTGGATGAGCATCTTCCTGTATGATGCTGGATATAAGTTTTATAGCCACTACCACCCCTTATGTGGTACTTTGTTTAATCATTATATATAGAGTGAACTAACCCACTTTAGAAAAATATTTATTCTTTGATTCTATAGTAATGTATTATGAAAAGTAAATAATCATAACTAGCCTTATGACAGTATGTTTCCTTTTGAAAGTGCTCAGCAATGTTAATTAGATCCCAATTTAAAATTAGATTCTGCATTTATTTACTTATTCCCTGAATTCCTACCCAATGACACTGGATTTCAGAGGAGAAATTCACTTTGTATTGAAAATCTGTAACAAGCTTTTAGAAAGTTTTCTGGTCTAAGACTGAGGGTCTGATGTGTTTTGCAGTGAGCTGCATTTTTACTGTTTTTACAAAGGCTTGTTTCTTTTCATAATATGCAGCTTCATTAATAAATGTTGGATAGACTGTACAGTCCCCTTTATATGCAATTACTTCTCCATCCAGAGTCAAAAATAGAGGATCACCATTGTTCAGTGGCTGCCAGTCTTGATCCTTAGAGAAAGAAAACAAATAGAGTATGTTTACTTTCAAGTTTTAGTTGATTTCATGTGATTTCTGAGTTTATGCTCACTCAATAATTACACTCCCTCCAGTTTATGAAAGCTTATAAAAGAATTGCTTTTAATCCTCAATATGTAATTTCAGGTTTCTTGCCCTCGTGTTCAGGCTTGTATAGAATGGTAAAGGTGAACTAAAATGAAACCATGTATGCTCACAACTGATTAAAAACAAGCCCTCATTTTAGACTTCAGAATTGGACTTACAGTTCAGAACACAAGCTATCCTATTGCCTTCTTCAGCTTTAGGTTCAAAGTGATGCTAGATTCAATGATTCTCAAGCCAGTGACAGAAATATGGATGACTTCAGTGATAAAACCTGCTATAGGTAAGGTCTGAAGTATTCCATAAACCCACTGACAATGCTGTAATTTTAAATATTTGCCATTAAAATACACTACAGTGTAGCAGAAGCAACCTAGGAATACTGATAAAATGTCATAAATGGAACCTATTCTAGAATTTACCTGCAGTTTAGGGTGAATAATAGCAGTAACTTCATCATTCTTATTCCTGGGATAATCTACTTTCTCCATTATTTTAAAAACCTCAATTGTACATGGTGGAAATTCATTTCCTAGGAAGAACAAATGTAATTTGCTGTCAGTATGAACAACTGCCTGTTAAAAAGAACAACGTGTTATTTATTCTCTTTAGAATGCCTTAATTCAGTAGGTTGTACCTCATCACATTTTATAGAGTAGTGTCTAGCTCAAATATCATACAAATGTCTAGCTCCATTTTCTGTCCCCTCGAAGCCAAGCTGCAGAAAGATTGTCCAGTCATGTACTGTGGCATATGAAGCCCAGATATAAGTTTGCTGCTGAAATGTGACTTCTCACTGTATAGTTAAAAAGACATATTTTGTAGATTAAGAAATCAATGAAAGGCTTGTGTCTGATAGTGCTGCACAGCACTGAGTGGTATCTGTGGTATTTAATCTTTACCATTCCAGCACAATAATGGAGATTCTGATATACACAACTATATTATTTTGCTTCCATAAAAAAGCCCACTGACAAAATATACTCTAAAAGAACTGTAACACTTTTTTCTGATGGAATGTATTTTAAATAGTACACAGGATAACAAAATCTTGCAAAATTTGCCTTTAATTTTAGATAACAGTACACAGAAGGCATGTAAATTCAACTGTTTCTTAGTATTAATTTAAGTATGGTCTCCCTGTATATGCTACTATACAAATATTGATAGCTAGAATTTCAGATTATTAAAGCAACTGTAAGATTAAGATCAAGTATATTCATTGTATTTCCAGAAAGCAGAGATATTCTTAAAGCTACCCAAAGGAGCTCTACAGGAACTCTGACCTTCTGACACTACGCTTTGGTGGTCTAGAGAACAATTCTTCCCCCACACACTCCTTTTACCTGTTTTACTGTAAAGGTTGTATTCCAACCTATTTTAAAAAATGTTCTCCTGAAACAGTCCACCAACCTGACACAGGAGGCAATATTCTCTCCTTACATACTCTACCTTCATTAAAAAGTTGAACAAAATCAAGACCGTGTTTGACAATCTTCCTCATTTTGTCCAAAATATCAGCTCTGACAACACCCTGTGGCTGGGGCCCCACCTCCACACCTGTTTGCAGAGGAGGGAGATTATTAGTAGAGCCATAATACATCACATGCTTAGGTTACACAGCAAAAACTGTTGTCTGATTTGGTCTGTGCTTTATGTTTAAGAGGAATTGTAAAGTATGGAGTTAAGTGATTTTTAAGGCAAGGAGAATATTTAGCTCACCAGTTGGGATCAGTTTAAAGAATTATATGTACATTTTTGTGTGCTACCACAGTAAGAGAAAGTCTCACTACATATGTTTGTTTCTCTTACTTTTTTCCTCATGCTATCTTCCCATGCTGCGTTTTAGAAAGCTCATTGTTTAATATGAAATGCAAACTGTTTTTCCTCTATGGTTATGGTTTTGATTCCATACATTTAAAAGCCCCCCACTTCCATGCAGAACATAATTTTCCACTTCCTTTATCAAATCTTTTCCTTTCTTTTTCTTGGTGAACAACCTGTGTTCCAGACAGGGCTTATTTAAAGGACGTAAACATCTCTTTTGGGAAGTTATTTCTTCCTTATCCTCATATATTACCAATATTTTCTGCAAACAGTGGGTTAACTGAATTTAACTGGCTTCTGTATTTTTTCAGCCAAGTATAAATCAGAACTCTTTAGCAGAGATATTCATATACATTTGATTTGGTACCTATATTGTCAAATAGCTACTGGTCATCAGGGCACTCTGTAAAACTTAATGAAAGGAACAGATCTGGAAACAGACATATTTTAAAATATTTAAGGAAGGTTAAAATAGTATTTTATTTTTTGTATTTACCAACAGGATGTTTTGCTACAGATCGAGTTGTGGCATATTTCAAGCTAGGATGTTCAATCAGCAAAACTGGACAGCATTCTGGAGCCAAAGCGCTCTGTGGAGATTGTTTGAAAATGTCTTTGTTATGCAAATATTTTAAAATGTTGTGCCACAAAAGATTACTGATGCAGAAGTGATTTACACAATGTTTTCAATATGTTGCCTTTATTTCATAGCCCTCAAAGAAGTAGGACATCTTTAGAAAACATACAAAGCTGTATTTGTTGGTCTCCTCTCCATTAACTCATGCCAGACATGCTCCGCTGAGCTCTGCTGTCTCCTCAGCTAGCTGAACAGAGATTTAGTCTTTAATTGCTAACAGGAAGAAAAATCTACTCAGCAGTGTTCCAAAACTTAGAATCAAAATACTGTAAAGCAGATTTCAAGTATGGTTTTTGTTAGACTTAAATTCTTTTGTAAGGACATAAAATAAGGCTTAATTCGCAGTCTGACTTTTTTCAGGCCTCTTTCCTGATGACTGCCTACCATGGCTCTTCCTATAATTCTAGTCATGAGCTTGCTATATATTCAAATATTTTATAAACATGTAATAAGAAAAAAAATCAAACATTAAACTGTACCTTATTTCTAAGTTAAAAAAAAAATCATTCAAATTCCAGACTGTTGGCCTGACCTGGGTTCCATCCGCCACTGTCTAGCCACTGGTACCTCAGCCAGCATCTCTCAACCACTCTCCCAACACTATCAGCTTCAGGGACAGCAGAATCTAACAGCTTCTAAAGACACAGCACTATGCCTATAAATACTCCTGAAGGAGACATTTGTCATTACCTAGTGCCATTATTTTTTATGTGTCTTTATTTCATAAAATTAATGTGTAACTATTTAGCATGTGTGACCCAAATTTATCCAAGTTCCTGGCAGAGCAGTGTGAAAGCAGATTAAATTACACTAATTTTCAGAGATGTTATTCAAAGCATTCCTTTGTCCATCAGTCTTGCTAAGTCTTTTTAATACATAAAGACTATAATGAGTTCAAGTCTGAATTACCTGATATTATAATTAAATTATCTCTAATTAAAAAACCCATCTTATGAATGATTAAATATTTGAAACAGTGTTGCAGAATCAAAAAAACGCTATATTTAAAGAAACTACAGAATAATATATAGTAATATAACAATACAACTAACAATCTATTTAAATAGTTCATTTAAATTAGTTTTACCTTGATATAATGAAACATTTGAATTGTAAAGTCATCCCTGGAGTTTTCAAGAATAAGGGTACCACCCATGTTAGAAGTGGTGTTGTGAAGGTCAAAAATAAGGTCATAGGCATCATCACTACCTTTTGGGCCAAATATATGATTGATTTCCTGAGCCCTTCTCACTTCATATGGAATATCTTCCACCACTGTCCTGCTGTTAATATCAGTACAAAGAAATTAGTAAACTCATTCCATGGCTTTACAGTCAACAAAATATCTATATCCTTTTCTTTTTACTTTAATTCTATAATTGACTGAAGTTGAAATCTCCTATTTAATTACCAAACTGTTAAAACTTGATGAATTTGTGCTTGAAAAAAGCAAGAATGATTGTTAAACAGGTCTTACTTTTAGGTATCTTGTGCAGAAGGGTAGTAAGAATTTCAAAATAAGACTTTGGCTGGAGACTATATGCTTCTCTCTTATTACTTTACATTCCAAAGTTGTGCTCTATGCAGAAAACTAACTCAAAATTTATGAACAACTTGAACCACTTCCAAGACTGGATCTATCTCCTACTGAAGACAGCACTCAGACATCAGTCTGGGCCCTTTCACCTTGGACATCACTCACAAATTCTTTATTAAGACTTTGCTTTATTTTTTGTCTTGTCTAAAAATTTGCTTTGTTTCTTGTCTTCTCATATTCTTGCCAGGCTTTTATTTTGATTCTATTTTTTTGAGGCCTCTTGACCCTCAAAGCTCACAGAAGATTTTTCTACCTCTGTTCTCCCAAAGTTTTAATATTTGTGATGTCTGGTGACTGTGTCTGTACTGCACTTTATAAAAAAATTGTGTTAGCCTAAGGAAAGGTCTGAGATCAGCTTCCTGTCCATGTAAGGGCTCTGTTGGAAGCTGATGTATGATACAAGGACATCTATCTTACATACCAACAGTGCACAAGCTGCTGCTGTTCTGCATAGACAGCAAATCTGAGTTTGGGGACAGGCTCGGGGTACTACCCATGGACCATACAGACACACCTGGTATCTTCTGTGCTGAATTTAGTTTTCTTTCTCAATAGAGCTTGAGCTTTGTAATATTTTAATTTTATAAGAAATACTTGTTTTCAAGAAAGTTTTGTTCAATCCTAACAAAACACCTTATTCTCTGCATGGATATTTAAGCATTAGAGGAGATTGCAGAGGAAAAGTGTGGGATCACCACTGCTGGAGTACTGGAGTGGAAGGATACCATGTTAGGAATGTCTACATGCAGCTGATCTACTGGTGGTATGTGAGATGGATTAGAATTTTTACGTGAGTCCCTCAAGCTCCTTTTTCTGTTTTTTTATGATTCTGTATATCAAATAATCTACCTTTATATTCTTTAGTTCTGTCCTTGAAATTCCAGATTTCTAAGGCTGTTAAACTAATACTTCTTATCTAAGCCAGGGGGACTTCCGTCATTACTTTCAGTAGTATCAGGATTTCACTTTCATTTTTCTTATTTTGTAAAACCATTCATAATCTTGAAGGGCCTACACTTAAAGGAGGCTGGTGAAGTTGTTCTGAACAGTCAGTGATGTTGTAATAGAACTGGGCAACTTGGTAGGATTTCCTGATAAATATTAGTTTAAAAATGAAGATGACCTGCAGATATCTTAATCAGCTATTTTCTTCAAGTGTTCTGTGTTCAGAGCAGCTGAAAACAAACCAAACCACTTTTTTTTCATATGTTTGTCATATGTGGTCATTTAAAAGAATGACCTCAGCATGTGTTAGAAAGTCTGTTTATCTTATAATAATCAACAACAAAATTCTAAAATGAAAAGCCAGATGAAAGACATGCAGGGTAAGAATAACCATGTTTACAAAATATCTGTGAAACATACTTCCTGCAGTGATTTTCACCTTTACCATTCAGACCTTTCTGAAACACAATTACTGTACCTCTGAAACATAAATACCTGCAACTATATCAAGCATAAGAATGTTTATCCTGCAAAGTACACCTCTGGAATCAATGTCTCAAAGTAAACATAAAATCCTATTACAAATGGAAAATCAATTACTATTTTATAGTATTTATAGATTGTATTTCTTCTAAAATAATGAGTCAGTTAAATTACTGAGACTTTTCGGCTATCATTTTACCATAGTATACATTATTTCTGATCTAACTCATGTCACATTTTCATCTGTTAACTGAAATTAAATACATTTGTATGCTGTTCTTTCAGATACTCAAATCTCTACCTTTAAGTTGCTTTTCTCTGAGACCTTCCTGCAAGTATAATTGTATTAAGAAGAGCTCCAAAGCTGAGTTGTGTGAGAAGACACGTGAGAAATGATGACTTTGCAATTCAGAACAGCAATACTTAAGTTTACACAAATACAGCTAATCTAATACTAATCTAAAATGCTGTGTTTGTGTTGGTTTGAGACTCATTCTACTAGCAGTAGTTTTAAAATGAATCCATTAACACTCACGCAATTTGTTCTTTTTGGGTTAAAGGTCAGTAATTTCAGTTATGTGCCTGCACAGTTAAAACAGTAGTGGAACTTGTGTTAACATTTCAGTCTGGAAAGAAAGCTCCTTACAATTTTAAAAAACAGAAAAGTAGAACAACAGAAAGTACAGCTATTCTTACCCAAGATTATCAGGGTCAAAAACACGGTTCAGATCACAGTCAATGTATCTAGTACACTTCTTCACAGCTCTTGGGTTGGTAAGAAATGGTCTCACTTCCATTCATGCTCTTTGAATCTCAGCTCCATTTTCTTGCCAGTGCTTGACCAAAAATACCCCCGATAACTCATTGCCATGAGTCCCCCCGAAGACAGCCACCCGTCTTACCGGAGCTTTATCAACAACAGCAGAGGAAGTCATGCTTTTCAGCAGCTCTAAGAATTGCTGAAAGCAAAACAGAAAATAGGGACAAAGTAAAACTTCTTTAGAGAAAAAAAAAAAAAACAACAAAACCCAAACAAACCTTTTTACTCTTTTTAATAGGAAATTCTTTAAGCCTGTTTAGTTCAGACGTGACTGAAAGTGAATTAACATTTCTCTAACAGTTTCAGACTCCGTTGCGGGGCGGGGAGTTGCTAACCTGGCACTCCTCCCTCCTCAAGAGCCCTCCCCTTCATTTGCCATATTTAGTAATATCTCCAAGACTGTTCATGGTACTGTCACACAGTTCAAAAGTTAACTTCTCCAGGCAATCTGTTAATATGTGATATATAGGTAGATCTTGCACTAAGGGCAGTATGAAAAGACTTTAAATGTAAACTTTAATAATGCTTTTAGATATCTCTGGCATTTTTGCAGTGCAGACTAGGTTTAGCATGTATACTCATGTATGTTTCACATTACATAAACATTACAGTGTACAAGGGCAGAATGATTTAAAGTAAGCAAAACCAGTAAAATATGAATCATATCTTGGCTCTAGATCAACACATAATGCTGAAACATCAGGTACTTTCATCTAAAAATACAAGAACAGCTGAGTTCCTCAAAGCACGTTGTTGCTTGTATGACCTTTTTTGTTCTATAATATCTGAAGAACAATGATTAGAAGGAACTCTAGCTGAAATTAAAGTGCAATTCATCCGTGACTGACTTAGCCAGTATTCCTGGCTCTACTTCCGCCTCGGGATCTGCCAACAGACCTCCAACACATTGAACAACTTTGCCAGTGACAACCCTTCTCATTTCTGCAATCTCTTATTAAAAAGGAAACAAATATAGACCAATGGGACAGTAGTTGTGTTCTCCCCACAAAAAAACTTCAGTCAACAACTTCACTTCCACTTCAAAAAGCTTTCAGATGGGTTTCTGAAACTTAAGTCAGAGCAGCCATAACTTCCACCATGAGGATCAAAACATTTAGAACAAAAAGTCTTAATAATAGAAAATATGTTTTATTGCTGTAAGTGACAGCAGTCTGTGCAATTACTGTCTGACACACAATATAAATGTTAAGAAATATTTATGTAAGGGAATAAAGAATGTGTATTGAACAATTCCTTTTTATTAATATTATACTCCAGCAACTGAGAGAGTATTTGGCTAGTGCCTGGAAGAGGCTTTATAACCCAGGGTGATAGACTGCAGGTCTATGAAAAGAAAACTAAACATGGGACTTATCTAGACAAGTTCTGCCAGGAATATATTTCCCACAAAAATTGCTCTCTCTGTTTTGGCTTATCCATACAGAACTCTTGAACCTTACAGTGAGTAAATAGAGAGACTGTTTACTTAAACACTCAGCTGTATTACTGCTGTACTTAAAAGCTGTCAGATATTTAATCATAGTAAGTAATTTATTAAACAAAGCAGTAAAGTAGCATTTTACAGCACTGGACAGTCTGTACTGTCCTTTGACCCCAGCCTCTTTAGCAGTGGTGCCAAAGCAGCTATTTACACGCTGCCTGGAAAAACGACTCAAGCTCTGAATCTTGGTTTGCTGAATTTAACCACAGCAGCTGAAAGGAAACAGCAAAATGTAAACCCGCAGTGCTAGCACTTATAGTTTATCTTTTATTGCTGGTGGCACTGTGACAGTTACAATGCCTTGCAAAACGGTGAATGAAATAGAGATTGTCTGTGCACTTACCTCATTTAGCATGCAAGAAGTTTGTCTCCTAAGAAGAGCTTTCTTAGGACAGTTTCAGTGTATTTCCAAACATGAGTTTAGGAACTAAAGCCATGGAGGCTTCTTTTATACTCTTAGAGCAGTTAACTTCCAAACAGCTTTTAACTCCTGCTCTGCCAGGACTTTATATGAGCACCTGCAAGTTTGTGGCACAAATGCAGACACTTGAAAAGCTTTCACTTTTCTGAGTTAAACACCAGGACCAATCCTTTTTTTTTGTGCTTTACCAAGACTTACACATTGAAAAATTATGTGGGATTGTATTTAGTTTATTAAGAATTCAGATTGTCTTTATGTTTTATCCACAAATATCTGGCAATGCATCTGAAAGCTTAGAATGTGTGCCACGAGCTGAAGAACACACACAGTAATCAAACAAATGAAATGAAGTCTAGCTACCCAAGCCATGAAGGTATGTATCTAAGATATCTAACACGCTGGGCACAGCCCTCCCAGGTGTGCTGGTACAGGCCTCCTCTACCCTGGGATGCTTTGTGAAACCAGTACCACCCTTGCGTACTTTCACAGTGTAGGAGGCTGGAAGGGCTCAGTACAGTCTGATGCCTGGTACTTTCTAACTCTGCAAGTCCACATGAAACTAAACAGGTTCCCCCACACCACCTGGAGATGGAGTCAGCAAGATGGAATAGCTAGGCACACCCTAACTCTGTCCATAAAGCCTGAATGCTTTGGGAAGATGCCAATGAAAGACCACAGCCCCATCGGGGAAGAGCCAAGCTAGCCTGACAAGGTTAGTGGCTGCAGTGAAAAAGTGGTAGTCTAGGACTGCCCAAAGGCAATCAGCTTGCAACCCTATAAATAAAGATCCAAGAGTGAGGCCCATTGGAGCTCTCCAGGACCTCAGCAGGCTGAGTCTTGGTGTGTCCCCATGATCTGGGATGTCTCTCAGGCCACACTCTGACCATCTGCTGGGAAAGCCAATGAAGGAGAGAGAGCGTCTGCTTATGATGAGCTGATGAAGGGAGAGTCACTGTCTGCCTGCAAAGACTGGCAAAGGGAATCACTGCCCAATTCTAATAAGCCAAAGAAGGGAGAGGTGAGTATTTCCAATCTCTAGGATTTTTGTGAAAATCCTGGAGAATCTGGGTACCCAATTTTTTTATAATCTGCAGACAGACACCATTTTAGTTATAGGTTAACCTTTATACATGTATATAGCTGTATGTGTGTGATTTGCTTTTGCTTAGCAAACTTTGTTAAATCTTATGTGTATCACCATGTTTACTATAACCAATTATTGATTTTGATTGACTAAGCATTGCTATTTTATAAATTACTGTATCAGTGATCATATATTTGAATTGCTGCTATGACCTCAAGTTGCATGAGAAACCAAATGCTGCACTAAGCACCACACTGAAGTCCCCAAACCCAAATTTTATTAGGCATAAACTGTCAACCAAGTCTGGGACTAGGAGTAGATGTAACCTTACTCTCTGAAGTTCAGAGGGCAAGGGGATCCATTCTGAACCTTATGACTGAAAGTGAGGATTTCCTTTACCTCTAATATCCCAAATCTCCCTGGTATTCTTAGTCATAACATGTTGACTGGGTCTAAGATTGGATCTAGCTGCACTGGGACTCCTCTCTGAGAAGTTTAGGAAGCAAGGGGGTCCATTCTGAAGCCCTGGTAACTCAGTGGGAGGGTCACCCCTATCCCTTGCACTTCCCATCCCAGTGAAAATCACCCTAGCCCAACTCCAAGTCACATTCACTGTGTATGCACATAGCTATTTGCACAAATTTTGTAATCCAATTGCTTTTAATAGGTTTGCTTTATAGGAAGTAATGTAGTGAACTTGCCGTCAAATAGAACCTTAATTAATCTTTGTTGATTTTTTGCTATATTTTATCATACTTATTAAGATCTGTCAAATCATTTATCTATCTCAATAAATTGTATTGCTGGTTTCAGTTGAGTGAGTTGCATTCTGCTGTTTCCACAGCAAGCAGAGTCCCAAACTAGAATTCTGTCCCAATTGATTGAAATGATTTACAGGGGAAGCCCTGCTCAACCCCATGCCACATGGCTAAATCAAAAAGATTACAGGACAGGCTCCAGCCCTGCCAAACACTGAGATTTTACCAAGGAACTAGTCAGAAGTTACACATTTGAAAACAGCCATGTGTAAAACCCAGAAGAGTTGCTGAAGAGCGAAAACAATGTGAAGAATGCACGTAGTTTTATTTAGGTTTGTGTTCACACATCTGTGGGTAGTCGGCTCCTGCCTCGCGTTCTCCAAGTGCTGAACATGACCTCATGGGTGAGTTCCACGGTACAGAGAAAACTAGTTAAATCCTACAGAGGTCGGAATGAACCGCCCCTCTCGG
>NW_008600992.1:52618-70624 GCF_000691845.1 Merops nubicus | reverse complement strand
TCCTCTTCTGACCGACTCTTACAGCCACAAAATAGATCATAGGGCTGGAGCACCTCTCCTATGAGGATAGGCTGAGACAGTTGGGATTGTTCAGGCTGGAGATGAGAAAGCTCTGGGGAGACCTCATGGTGGCCTTCCAGTGTCTGAAGGGTCCTACAGGAAATCTGGGGAAGGGCTGTTTACAAGGGCATGTAGTGACAGGACGAGGGGCAATAAAGGAACAGTTAAGGGTACAGTAAGAATAGCTATTTTTAGAGACCAGGTAAATACAAATGTTACTATGCACCTAAGTAAGACAGTGACACCCTCAAAATTCCAACATAAAATTTACTTCACCCCCTGATTCTAGCTTTTGGGTTGTGAAAAGGATTTCCAGGAAGAAGCATCTTGCCTTTTTTTTTTTTTTTTTCCTAGGGCTTGAAGAATTATTCTTACTCCCTGAAGGTTACCATGAGTCAGTACTCAGTGTCCTCTGGAGGGGTGCCAGTTTAGGCTACTCACACAGTAAAGGGGTACATCTCCATACTCACAGCAGCACTCCATGACCATTCACTTTCTGCATTGAGGCTCGGTGGTTCGTGGCCAGTCCAGGTCTGTCTGTAAATGTGCCAAGGGCCGTCACTTTACAGAGACATCTGAAGAGTGGAATGATGGAGCCCAGGAAATGTGATGGAGCTCAGGAAATGTAATGGAGCTGCTCCAGAGAAGGAAGTCAAGGAAGAGCCAACTCATCCCTTTTCCTCAGGAATTGCCCTGCTCTGTTCCTCAGCCAGTACAATACTTGTCCTTTAATAAGAGCTGTTTACATCATACCATTGCAGCCTGCTGTAACCTTGTGAGTGTCTTTATACCCTGGGAGTCCAGAAAAGAAAAAGCCTTTAAGCATAGAAGGATCTCTGTGCCAGAAAAATTCATTAAAGAAACTCTCAGGATACAATGAGGATTTCATTTTAAAATGCCCAAAAACAATGCAGAGTTTGAATGTTAACCAGAAGATAAAAGATTCTCTTTTTATATTCTTGATGATGCAAGTTTTGACCTTCCATTCCCTATTTCCAGATAGTAGAGAACAGACTCTCCAAGGCTGGGAGGGTGAGAGAACAGGGGGCATTCAAGGGAAAACACATCTTTTATTGTGTGTGTCACAGGGAAAGAAAATGCTCCCTTTTACTGAAGTTACATTTCAATACACTTCAAAAACAGTCTTTGTTATTGAATACAATATTTTTATGTCTCTATTGCAAACCTGAGTTTAGGCACACTGTCTGATGAAATGACAACTCCAAATATTATCAGGGAAAAAAAAGAAGGTGATTTTAATCTAAATTCTGTCTGCACAAAACTCTTTTCATTACAAGCCCAGAGGCCAAGCACAACAGATCTACAACATTTGATTAAGATCCACTGAGAATTAAGTATAAACTTATGAGCACAAGTTTCTTCCTGCAGTGCTGCTGCTAAGATATCGAATGCTGATCTTTTCCTTTGTCTCTTTTCCCAAAGACAATTTTGTCTCTCAGGTATCCTATACTAAAAAATAAATTCTTTCTCATGTCAAAACACTAAATCTGTCATAAGAAACTCTGTTGAAATAACTTACTGCAATACATTAGAAAGAAAAATCTACTAAGAGGGGAAAAGTATAAAGGTAATATAGAGGATTAGGAGTGGCAGAGCATCGGCCAACATTTAAAGCCTTTAGAAAAGGAAAACTGGTAGAGGTATGAATATGGTGGTTGTGTCTATTGTAAGGTTCACAGAGATGAGCAGGGAACATGAGCATGAACAGAGATGTGAATTCTGAACCATTCTGAAACCCTATTTTTTAAAAAAATACTTTTTATTATTTCACAGTTAAAAAGAAAAATGTCAAATGATACTGGCAACCACTAGCAACTAAAATTGCATGCTTATCTAAGGAAATTCAAAATCTAGACATATTGCAGGAAGATATTTTGGTAGTTAGAAGTGGGGGTGATAGTTAGAAGTGGAGGCAGTTTAGAGAGACTTTCAGTTTTCATCAGCTCATGTCTGTTTTCAAATCTAATACGTCTCTGTATGTGCGGAGCCAGTGGGAGGTACTGCAGTATGATACCATTTACAGCAAGTTCTTATTAATATTTAAGGACACATTGCATCATTTCTGTTGTGTACAGAATCACCAACATAGGTTCAACAGGGAGCTTTAAAAGAAGATCAAGCTACCTAGTCTTTAAACATATATGCTCGTGCCATGTGCACATTTAAAGGTCATTTGTTTAGTGTTTGCTTCATGTTTTTTCTCTTCAGTTTTGTGGTTATAAATTAGAATGCAGTCACTAATTACACGTATTCTAAACAGTCAGTAAAGTTTCCTCACTATCAGTCAATATGAGTGAAAGAGGGCCAGTATATACAAGTAGCCATTGCTTGTGCAAATTTGAGATTCAAATAACTGAAAGCTGAATTCTGTACTCAAAAATTTTGAAAAGAGGTCTTCTTAATGTATAATACTAGTAATAGCAGTCTGAGATTATTTTTCCTTTTAAATTTACTTCTTGGAAATTTAATTTTTCCCTAACAGTTAATAATCTATATACACTTGGTACAGGCAGCAGGACACAGGTGTGTATTCACTTCCTTCAGCTGAGGGATGAGATGACATCCAGAAGAAGCTGGACAAGCTCAAGATTTGGGCCCATGTGAACTTAATGAGGTTCAACAAGGCCAAGTGCAAGGTCCTACACCCAGCCAGCAGCCCTGGGTATAAATACAGGCTCAGGGATGAAAGGATTGAGAGCAGCCTTGCAGAGAAGGACTTGAGTGTGTTTGGTGAAGAGCTGGGCATGAGCCGGCAATGTGTGCTAGCAGCCCAGAAGGCCAGCTGTGTCCTGGGCTACGTCAAAAGAAGCATAGCCGGCAGGTTGAGGGACACTCTCTCCCTCTCTACTCTGCTCTGGTGAGACTCCACCTGGAGCACTCCATCCAGATCTGGAGTCCCCAGCACAAGAAAGACATGTGCTTGTTCCAGCATGTCCAGAGGAGGCGCACAAATGTGATCAGAGGGCTAGAACATGTTTCCTGTGAAGAAAGGTTGAGACAGGTGGGGTTTTTCAGCCTGGAGAAGACTCCAGAGAGACCTTACTGCAACCTTTCAGTATTTAAAGGGGACTTATAAAAAAGATGGGGACAGTCTTCTTAGCAGGGCCTGTTGAAACAGGACAAGGAGTATGCAATGTTTTTGAACTAAAAGAGGGTAGATTTAGACTAGGTACAAGGAAGAAATTTTTTACAATGAGGGTGGTGGAACAGGTTGCCCAGAGAGGTGGTAGACAGCACATCCCTGGAAACATCAAAGGTCAGGTTGGATGGGGCTCTGAGCAACCTGTTCTAATTGAAGATGTCCCTGTTATTTATAGGAGGATTGGACTAGATGACCTTTAAAAGTCCATTCCAGCCCAAGCTGTTCTATGATTCTACAATTCTATGTTCTAGCTTCATTTTTTTCTCAAGTGGCTGAAAAAACAAGTTCTAGTGTCTTAGCACAGCTTTATAAAAGGAGTAATATAATTCAGAAGCCCTCAGATTTTCTGTGAGGAAAAATTATAAATTCATAAGATTCATTTCTTTGGGAGAAACCCTATAGTTTTAGTAGGGATTTGGGGTGTCCTCACAGACAGAAGCACTGTTTCCATTTTACATGGTAATAGCTGCTTAAAGATTTATAAATTATTCAGGCAAGATTCTTATCTCCTTTTTTTTAAATGAGACAAATATCACTTTTAGTTAGAGGTGATGTTATAGTTTGCCAAAATTCTATTTAATATTTATTTGTAAAGGTTAAATGAACTGTCAAAAAATGCTTAGTCAGAGATGTCTTGTAGAAAGTAATTTTCAGAGATCATGTTTAAGAAAATATTAATTCCCATCACATTATCCAGTGTAAAGTAACTTCATTTTCTCACTGATGCTTTTAAAAAACTTCTCTGGATGTGGAATAAAGCAATGAATAAAAGGTCCTACAAGTGTCTCACAGTTTCTATTGCTATTGTCATTAAAGAAGTAATCTGTCTCTACTTTGATTAAAGCAGCTGTTTTTGCACTCTAAGTGACTTTTGGCTTGTAAAACACTTGCAAAAAAATCTGTCAGACCCAGACACCAATTCAGAGAGGTTACAGAGCTTCCCATTTCTAAGCTAATAGGGGCTTAAATGGTCCTGTCTACATCTGTAACAGGGCATCTTAAGGCTACCACCACAAAGTCGTCGTGCTTGCAGAGATGGAAAGCAGCCCAGGGGCAGGCAAGACTGCATGGCTCAGCATGTTGTCATGACATTTCTTGCAGCTTTCCACTTCACTCTTCCTTTTTCTGATCCAGCATGGAAGACCCTGCTCCAAGGACTGTTTGCAAGGAGTGATATCTTTTTGTTCAAAACTACTTGATGTTAGCTCTGAGATCACTACAAATTTGACCTTTTCAAGCTAACCACCAAATCAAGGCTGTGATCGTTATCTGTGCCCATACTAGAAAATTCTAGAAGACTGGTTGGATGTCATTTCCTTTAGGCTTGGCAGGAAATTGCTGTATGTGAACAACTCTAATGACCAATAAATTTAATACCTATGAAACCTCTTCACTCAACTGGTCATAAAAAAAACCCTAAAACACTAATTTAAAAAACACCCACAAACCCAAAGAAATAATAACAAGTAAGAAAAGAAAGAAAACCAAACAGCCCAACAAAGAGAATAAAAGATACTTTATACTTTAAATCTGGTCTAATATTTATATATTTCCTGTGCTTGCTGTGCCCTTTAAGGTTTTTTTCTAATCATTCTTGTAGCTCTAGATACAGCAGAAATCTCATAAGTTAATTAAATTGGTTCTTATCAGAAATTACAGTAATGGCTAGCTAGCCAAAATACTAATCTTCCAACATGTGGTTTAATCTTTGTATCTGAAATCAATCATATTTACAGGCACACTGAAATATATGATGTATGGCAGCCCACTGTTAAATATCCTCCCATATCTAGTTTTGGAATTTGGTTCCCACTACTCTCTCTGTCATGTACAGTATGCAAAGAGTCCTATAAATTCCTACAGAATATATGGTATAGTTATGTATGTATCACCTGAAACAAGTCTGTCTTTAGACCCTATAGCACCTCTAACAACACAAACAGTGCAGCATTCTTAGTGTGTGTTAACCATATGAGCCGTTCATTGCATCCACAGAAGACTGTGCAATGTTAGTTGCACAGGACTAGGGAATTGATCATCCCCCGTACTTGGTTGGCACTGGTGAGACTGCATCGCGAAAACCATGTTCAGTTTTGGGCCCCTCACCACAAGAAGAACATTGAGGTGCTGGAGCATATCCAAAGAAGGGTAAAAAAGCTGGTGAAGGGTCTAGAGAACAAGTACTATGATGAATGGCTGAGGGAACTGGGGTTGTTCACTGTGGAGAAAAGGAAGCTCAGGGGAGACTTTATCACTTTTTACAACTACCTGAAAGGAAGTTGTAGCAGAGTGGGGGTTGGTCTCTTCTCCCAAATAACAAGAAATAAGACAAAGAGAAATGGCCTCAAGTTTCTCCAGGGAAGGTTTGAGTTGGCTATTAGAAACGATTTATTCACCAAAAGGTTTATCAAGCACTGGAACAGTCTTACAAGGGAAGTGGTTGATCTGTCATGCCTGGAGGTCTGTAAAGGAAGTAGAGGTGTGGTGCCTAGGGACATGTTTTAGTGGTTGACTTGGCAGTGCTAGGTTAACAGTTGGACTCGAGGACATTTAAAGTATTTTTTGACATAAACGATTCTATGATTGTATTAATGCTCTAGCAAGACGACTTTAACTTAGATGTCATATAGAGGAAGGACAATCAATCTAATATTAATAGTCACATTCAAGCTGCATACCTTACTTTAACACTGTTTTGTTCCTTTTCACTTTATTGCTTCAC
The DNA here is from genome assembly GCF_000691845.1 of Merops nubicus. Lineage (NCBI taxonomy): Eukaryota > Metazoa > Chordata > Aves > Coraciiformes > Meropidae > Merops > Merops nubicus. The sequence continues at coordinate 64,679 of NW_008600992.1, read as the reverse complement.
ATACAACTGTGTTCATGGCAGGAGAAGTTAACTTTACTCCTGTTCTCACAGTAGGATTTAGCTTCTCTGGATAAAGGCCATTCAACTTGATAAAACGTATTGGTCTGTGGAACACAGCAGGTTGTGTGTGAGTGCTTTGTTTTGCTTTTTCTTTTTGTCAGTAATAAAAAAAAAAATGGCAAACACTGTTCAGTGATATCTGTTTTAGTTTGTTTTAATTTCCTTTCTAAAAATCTGTGTTCATAGGAGAAATCTCTATCCTGAGGTACACAGAGTGGAAATATCCCCAAGGTACTGTTTGGATCCTATAGGGAATAAAAAAAAAAATTGCAAGTATTAAGAGCGTTGCTTCTGAAGCTCTCGTGCAGAAAGAATCACAGAGCTTGCTGAATCTCACAGTAAAACCTGCTGTCTCAGCAGCAATTACTGTAGACGTGCTTACAAACTGACACCAGTGATAATGTCAGTGTGCAGCTGGGATATTAAATGGAACCTGCTGCCCCACAGCAGCTCATTCAAACAGATTCACGGGCAGGAAAAAAGCAAGCAGAGGGGCAGAGAAGATGTAACTGTGTGTGTATGTGAGTGTATAAAAAAAGCAGAGTCATGTATTCAGAAAGAAACGTAAAAAAAAGGTGAATAGGGTGAAAGGATACCACCTGCCACTCAGCAGGGGACCCAGGGCATCAGGAAAGCAACGCGGTGCCAGCAGGTGAACAGGGCAGCAGAAGTCTCATAGCTGGCAGCCAACATGTGGCCAGGCCAGCAGGCAGCAAACACCTGACCATTTCTTTGTGAACCAGTCAGCAGGAGTCTGGTACAGAGCGGAGAGCAGGTGGACAGGGCAGCAGCCAGGCTGGATACCTGGCAGCTGCTTGCGGGTCAGCTTGTCGAGAGATCTCTCCATACAGAGCCATGAAAAGGGCTGCTTGTTTTTTCTGTGTTGCCTTAGAATTTGTTCACATAGTTTAATGATAAAGATGAAACACAGGTTCTCTGAAGTGCCTTTGATGGGGAAGGGGAAACCTATATCACAGTCTAATAAATTTTCCTACAGTCATTTTCAACAAGATCTTTAGAAGAAAGTGTACATGATGGTCATAAGTGTTAAAGATCTCTATTTGTTTCAGCATCTCTTGAGCAAGACTGGAATGAAGTTTCCTTACGCACAATGGTCAATCAAAAAAAAAATCTGGTTTTAAGCACCATGGTCTGTGTTGAAATCTCTAGTCAAGGAAAGCTAACACACTACCCGGTATAAAACTAGCCATAGCAGTAATAATATTGCAAACATCCTCCAGTTAACACTACAGCAATGAGATAATTTTTTCTATTCTCCAGAGGAAAAAAATAGAGATTATGGAACAGTTAATGGCATTCATTATAGCTCCACATACTTTAATACTCTACATCAACTGGCGCTATCTGTCCATCCTGTCCCTGAAGAGCCGGGCAGCGAGAACAAAACAAATTCTATTGCTGCAGTACCAAACCCCCTGTTGTGAAAGGGACTAGCTGGGACCACAGAGCAAATTTCAGAGATTTTAAGATTTAAGGTTGCACAGGTTGGTAAGCTCTTTCAGTCAAAACTATTTTTTTTTTCTATGCATTTACAGGCTTCAGTCTTTCCCTGAAGGGTTAACCATACAGCTGACCCATTCAATTAAAAATCTTTCACCTATTTGAGTCATTTGGGATAAAGCTTGATATACATGAAATTAAATGAGAGTTCTTTCATCAGAGAGAACAGACAAACCCACTATACTGATCAGAATGTGGTTTTGTGTTTTTATTCTTTCTTTCTCTTTTCACTGCTGATATGTCACTCTCTATAGAGTGTATTTGCTGCAGGAGAGAAACCTCTTTGCTCCCTGGCAATGACATGGTGCAGGGACTAGCACGCTCACTGGGTGTATAAGCAGATGAGTATTATATAGGAAAAAAGAAGTGACAATACCTCTGACCGTCACATTGATGGAATTCCACAGCTAAATCTGCTGTCTGCATTTTAAAGAAAGGTTTTTTTGAAAAAATAATTGGAAAAAAGACTTGTGAATATAACTCAGTCCAGTGCTTTACTGTAAATATATCAAGTCTTAAGAGGAAGAAAACTGAGGGCAAGTCACAAGGAATAAATCAGCTTAGCTACATTGAAAGAAAAGTGCTAACAATTACGTTGCTACTGGTATCTGTTCCAGAATCAGCTGTAAATATGTACTAAAATAATGCATTCCTGTCAGACTTAGGTTGCATAAATAACAAAACAAAAATAGCTTGTCCAATGGATAGCATATTATCACTGCAGAAGACTAAAATATACAACTTGGAGAAAACATTAAGAAGCAATCTGCAGGTGAAGACTATAATACATATTCATAAAGGGTGAGAGTTAAGATTGTGCAGGCAACCATGACTGTTAATTTCCTGGTTCAAGTGCTTAGCTTTACAACCTTTGCATTTTCTTCATTAAAACATTTTAAGTAATTGATCACTTTTATGGTGTTCAGAGGCTGAGGTGCCATAGAAACAGACTGAAACTATGGGAGTGGTTGTAGTATTAGAGTAATAGCAATGAGTTGTGGAATGAAGTTGCTGATCAATGCTTATCCCTCCCAGTTCAGTCCCACACTGATGGTGTTATTTGTGGTGTGACTTTTGTTTAGGGTATTATATAAACTTGAACATGTTGCTATCTGTCAGTATGTACACATACACTTTTTTCCATGTAGAACAATGCATTCTCACTCTCAGAAAGCATGTTCTGTGATGTAAATGAACATACATGATACTGCTTACTAAAAATTAAATTGCCTATGAACTCTTTCTCATTAGAGTGGTTTACTTTGTTCCGGAGGAAAACCAATAGTTATGTGCACTCATTTATCAACACAGTTCCTCCTTTTTGTTGTCATGGCTATTTGCATAATGTGTTCCTAACTTTCCAGATCTGCAGCTCAACATCTGGACATATTATTAATAAGGTATCTTCCTCGCTGTGAAATTCTCTGTGAACTTGAGAAATTATGTTTGCTGGAACTTCAAAGGAAGGAGGAAGGTGTAAGTATGAATTGACAGGAGTTTGTCATCCTGGAAATCCTCAGGTTTCAGTTTAAGCAAGAAAATCACTTTAACCACCTGTATTTGCTCCAGGGATCCAGAAGCATTTAGGTTAGAAACGACCTTTAAGATCATCGAGTCCGACTACAAACCTAACACTGTCAAGTCCACCAACATGTCCCTGAGTGCTGTGTCTACACCTCTTTTAAATACCTCCAAGGATGGTGACTTCACTGCTTAGCTGGGCAGAATGTTCCAGTGCTTCTGATGGGGAAAGCACCCATTCGTCTGCATTTTTTTATAGTGGCAAAGGTCTTAGAAATTCTATGTAGAACTTGGGAGGTAAAAAAAGACCAAAAATTTTAGTTTTCATATCTAAAGAATCTTACAATATTATACATCCAAAAGCTATATAACAATGCTAAACAAGTTTATTATGAAACTATATTTAAACTATATTTTATATTTAAATTTAAAGATCCTATCAAATTTGTACTGAGACTGGTGAAAAGGAAGAAGATGCTATTTTATTGTTGGCAAGAGAGTGATGTTGTCAACAAGAGTGTTCTTATTATCCAAGTGGATAAAGACTAATTTTTTTACATTAAACAACAAGCTCTTGCTTTCCACTGAAATCTTTTACATCTTGCGCTGCAAATCGTGTTCTTACTGAGAATATTCCCACAAGAATTCATCTTGGTAAATTGATCTAACCCTAAAACCTTCCCTTAGCTTGGCACTTAATGAAAATGACACATTGTCAAAATGGTTGAAGTAAATTATGTGTTATAGGAATTGGAGAAGAAACTGAAGTTTATTTTCTGTTCTTCTAATATAAAACTCAGCAAACTGTAATTCATTTAAAGAAAATGAGACAGGGGATAGGACATGCCAGTGCTCATGCACACGTGCATGTATGCACACACTTTCTGCGGTAGACAGGCACTATTTTTTTTCTTATGACATCCCTGTCAGTTTAATAACAAGAAAAAAAAAAAAACAAAACAAAAAAAACCACCAAACTGCTGAGTAATAGCTTCTTATCCATCAACCAGTATGCATCTATGCAAGTACGCAGCATGCAACGCAGCATCTCTGCTGATAGAATGATTTCCTTCTACCATGGGATATATTCCAGGAAACAAGAAGCAAGCCAAAGGCCAACTGGATAATGCTGATTTTACCTGAAACTTCAAGACAAGGATAGTTACTTGTTTTAGGAGAGGAAGTGATTCTTTTTTTTGTACATTTGCTTTGTCTTGTTAAAAAAAAAACAACTTCAGTCTCAGGAATTCTCTCTGACAAGGAAACCAAACTTCCTTTCTTTATGCAAGAAAAATATAATAACTTTGGACACATCCATACTAAAGTATTGTGAATGCAAAGCTAATTTGTGTGAAATGTGAAAATAGAGCAATCTCTATTAACATATAAGCCTAGCTCATAGTAACACACATTAGCAGCTTTTTCAAACAAAGTGAAACACCATTTAGAGATGCAAAACATCATTTTTAGATTTTCCAGGTATCATAATGACAGTTTTTTCTTAGCACTGAATATTCATGATGTATCATAAAACTAATGATAAACATAAAAACTGATGTGAACATTTGACTAATCTGTTCTTATTTGTTTGGAAGAGCTGTAGTAATTGCCTAGTTTGTAAATTAAACATCTGCCATGGGAATAAACAAAAACATAACTGAGTATATTCAAATAAATTGAATCCACCTTAGTTCCATAAATTTTATTATATAGGCTCATCAATTTTATTACATCTGAATGCTGCATTGCTATAGAAGGCAGTGCCTAATTTTCTTTTAGATATCCTATTTGTAACAATAAATATTTCCTGGTTCTAATAAAAGATTGTTCTTATTTAAAGGCTCTGTTATTTGTTGTTTTCTGTTTTGGGTTGTTTGTTTGTTTGTTTGTTTTTTTGTTTGTTTTGTTTTTCTCTAAAAAGTGGTTGATGAAACAGCTGACTTAAGTAAATTTCACTTCTATGGTTTCTTATTACCAAACAGTTATCTAGGCCCAACAGAATGTCAAAAAGTAGTCTCTGCTCACATACCAGTCCATTTCAGATATGACATGTTCTGTACACCTAAGAAATTAATTTGGCATTTTAAGTAGCCTTATTTTGCTACCTGGCAAGTTTCAAATGGTAAAAGATTAGGACAAAAGCCAAACAGAAACATGTTTCTTTAGAAAGGAGAGACCAAGGTTCTTTTTGCTTTCTTTTAAGTAACAACAGAAGAAACTGTCTTGGACTAATTTGTTTTACAGCCTTAGGCTCTTAAAAGTAGCATACACAAGGATTTAGTTTTGGATTGAAACAGTTATTACTCAGTGCTTTAGCACCAGAGGTAGAAGACCTGCTTTCTTGATTCTTCTTCCACTTGTTACCAATTCCAGAGTAGAAAGTCATCATGACTGTCTGTTGCATGGCAGCACTAATCAAGTAGGTTATCCTACTGCCTTGACTGCTGGGGCTGTGGAACAAAAGTTGGAAACACTGAAAATGCAATGTTGAAGTCATCTTTGAGACTCCCAGGCCAGTATTGCATCCACACAGAAAGCAAAGTCTAATAAGAGTAAACAGCTGACATATGTTTGGATTTTCACTCTCCATAACATTATGAAGCTCCATAAGCATGAACTTGAATCAGGAACCTCAGAAAACTTCTGTCCCTTTGTTTCAGAAGCGTTTTTCCACCTTGCTTATGACTGTGCTTGAGTGCCTTACGCCTTTGATGTAAGGTAATTTTGGATCACAGGCATGTTCGGCTTTTGCTTCCCAGTGAGGAAATTCCTTACCAAATTACAGGTACAGCAAGGGGATTCCAGAAGAATTCACCAAAATTGTCTTCAGAAAAGAGAACTTGGAACACAGCACCGAAGATACTAATCACAGATTGAAATCTGAAAAGTTCAGCTCGGGTAACATGAGTTGGAATAGTCATTGCAGGTTCAGTCAGGGGCACCATATCCTAGAGTTAAGCATGAAGATTTGCAAGTCAAAGATAGTTCAGTCTTTCTTCCTGTCAATTCATTCAGAGTTGTAGGAACAAGTAGGCCAATTTCTGCCTATTACTCCACACTGTAGTGTGGTGTGGAATTGCACCCTTATGTTCTGGAGGGTACTCAATTACTAGAGCATCAATAAAAAATGTGAATTAATGGCAAAAACTGCCATTGGCTTAGAAGCCAAACTCCTGCATCCTGTATTTCTAGTGGTTTGTTGTGTTTCATGTGAAAGGATCTGAGTCAACTGATTCCAAACAATGAGACATGTAAGGAATGAAACAAGTATTTCAATTTTTCACTTGCCTTTATACCCTAATCAAACATGAGCTGGTTCGTTGTGTTTTTTGTTTGGTTGGTTGGGGTTTTTTTTGTTGTTGTTGTTTGGTTTGGTTTGGTTTGTTTTTTCAAATTTTAGGAAACAGAAGCTAAACTCCAGCAAAAGAATCTCTCCTCAAGGAGCTTGAGAAATTAATCAAACCATTGCTGGACAGCAGAAAAACCATAAAGATACAGTTGTCTGTGAGTGTTAAAGCCATCTTTGCCAAGTGTGAAATTTAGTGGCAGAAATTAAAATAACTATTATTTTTGAAGAGTTTTCATCGACAGCTAGGTGACCAGTACGCCTGTACATCCAACATGCTGTACTTTAGAAGCCAAGCCCTCACCATAAGCAGTACATAAAATTTTATATCTCAGTTCTACAGATGGATTTAAATATTAAGTGAGCTTTGGGAGTGGGAGAGGAATGGACGGGCAAGATAAATCTGTGTAATACTTAGTCACTTACACATAGACATCAGTAGCTAACTTGAGAAAGTTTAATCCCATTCACAGGTGTTAAAGAGAGATAAATGACAAGTCAGACGCTTGGTCATTAAGGTATGTAGTTGTCCAAACCATAGTAACATGGCAGATAGTGAAAAAAAATCAAGGTTTGTTTGAATACCTGAAAATCACATTAGGAGAGTTGTAGTGATCATATTACATGATAACTGTAGACCTTCATATTCCTCTGGGGTTTTAGGCTTAATAGCAACCACTACCTTCAGAGAGGGAATATTTCTTGTTTTCATTCCACTATCCAGAATAGCTATTTCTTAATAATGTTGCTTGTGACAGTGGCAGCAAAAACTAGAAAGAAATTATTCTCATCATTTCTGAGGAATGCAAAACCCCATCCTCTCCAAACAATTTTTAGACTGAACATATCACAAAAATATGGATTTGTTTATTGATCTGAAGTATAGAAATATACTATATACATTTCTTATGAAATCTGCCACATATGAAATGGCTAAAGGCAAAACCACAGGCTAATCCTAGCTCTGGTGCAGGTTTCTAGTTCCACTTAGCCATCTCAGTGTAGTGCCTCACTCCTCACCCTCTCCCAATCTGTGTGCAAGATGCATGTGGCTTGTGAAAAAAGTTCTGGACTGTTGCTTCATAGGAAAACACACTGCAGCACATTAGTACTCTGCATCACTCTCTAGATACACTCTCAAATGACATCTGCTGGATGAAATAATGAATTTTGATACATAAATGTCTTGAAGAAAATAGCCCTCTTCCTCCAAACTTCCCCAGGTTTTTAACTGGTAAGCTAAAACAGTTTTCTGTTTAGTAACCAAAGCTTCCCTTCCCTTCCCTTCCCTTCCCTTCCCTTCCCTTCCCTTCCCTTCCCTTCCCCTGGAATCAATTGGTATGTTTGGAGATTCATAGCACTGTGGACTGTATCTTCTACACAGGCAGCTGTTGGCCTGAAGGTGCAGTTTTAGGAAGTCTTATCTCCCCTACACACAATTTAGTACATGCAAAGAAATGTAGCAAGTATTTGACTTAAGAACAGCACTGAAAAGCCAGTCTTACTCAGTGGCTGCCCTGGATTTCCAAGGCCCCTTAGTCAAAAGACTAAGTCTCTTGAAAACTCATTTCATTTCCTCACCAGCTCCAGGGCAGAGAGTCCATCAAGAGCTGTTGGCAGCACTTCTGTGACTTCCCCCCACCCAAGCCAACAAAGAAAAAAGAAGCATGACAGAGTTGGCTTGGCTCTGAAGTGAAGATTTCCAGCAGGTTATATCAGTTCCAGCTTGGCGTTTCTTTGCCTTGGTCATGCAGCTTTGGAGTGTGAAGTGAATTCAAGTGCTCCTGCCATGTGCAGTGTAAATATACCCTCGAGGGTGACTCTCAGTGCTGCGGGCTCTGCACCTGAAACTCCACGATGTATAAGTACTGGCTTGGATTTTATAACAGCTTGCAAGTTGCATATTTTATGCTATAATTCTCTGCAGTTTTTCCACATTGTTGATTGCCTGCTTTTGTTATCCTCGCAAAGGAAGTGTCCTGAATGCTGATGGCAGAAAACTCGGCACTCCCCTAGGAGGCAATTCAGTGGTAGCAAATATTGGAGCTGGTCTGTAATTTGTGATATACAATAACTGCAATAATGGTACAATGCCTGTGGGTAAAGGCATGGAGAAAACATAAGGCAGCAAATAACAGTTCATTTGATTGGTTTTTAACATTTTTTTTTTTAACATGTACTGTTTGTAATATTTTAACCATTTCACAACATTTTTGTGAAGATTTTTTTTTATAATTATACATTTATATCATCTGCTGCACTCAGCTTCCTAAAAGGCAGACATAATTTTCCAGAGTTTTTCTCATTTTTAAATTAACTCTACCAACTTACATTTTCTACTTTGAGGTACTTATTTTGTACTAGTAAGAGACATAGAATATACATATAATCCTTTAGCCAGATTACCTTTTACATTTTAAAATGAGTTATTTAACAACAATGTGATTTATTTCTAGATTTATTTTTTTAAAGTCCTTTATACCAATAGTTTATGTGAGAAATTCTATAGGTCTCCTCTGTACAATAATAGTATCTCACATGTTCTATGAGACGACAGTAGTAGCTCAGAGAATAATAACCAGAGAGGAGGAAAGAGTTTCTTAAAGTCTTTGCTCAAACTCTTGTCTGCAACTAATAGTACAGGACAGCAGGAAGTCCCTTAACAGTACAGTACTTCTGGGACTAGAAATGTTGCCTGACACAGAATGATAATTTATGGCAGTGAATGGCCACTGGGATGTTTCTAGCGTATAAATGATGGACAGTAATAACTGAGGATTTGTTTCTGGAGCATTACCCAAGCTCCACAGTTTGAAGGATTTCAGGTGCTTTATGCAGCCCATCAGGGTAAAGTGATGTAAAGTAGGTCAGGTGCTAGGAGGAGGGAAGTGAGATGGGAAATCATCAGTTGGTACAGACATTAGCACATTGTGATCTCATCCGCTGCTGTGAAGCTGTAACACAGACTTGATAAAGTCTGCCAAAAATATTTTTCTTCATGTACCTGTCAGTAACTCTCTCTCCTCCCCACAGTTGTTATGTCTGACTGCAACATGTTCTAAATAACAGTGAGCCATGTGGGGAAGTGTTTTTGTAATTTGTATATGAATACTAAGTAACACATTTTGTACAATTTTGTATAAAATTGTATTTTGATAAACATGAACTTCTAAAATACTTGCCTTTTGCAGTGAGGTACATATACATGACTAGACACAATGTAAGTGTATAAAATGAAAATACTGTGTCCACAAAAGGTATCTATTGAGCAATAGAGTCCATTTGATTCCTTTTTTACTGTGTACTTTTATATAGTTTACAATACCATTCTGCTGGCTTTCAGCTCTCATTCTAAATTCTTAATAAAATGGGGATAAAAATTCTAAATAAGAATTACTTCAATATTTTCAGGGTTAATGTTAATTTTCATGCCCCTTTTGTATAGACTCTCCACTTATTTCAGTCTCAAACCTTGAACAAGTATATTTGCTTTTAGTTTTCTTTATAGACCCCTGTGTGCACACACAAACACTCGTACACCTGCATACAGTCATCTTTGAATACAAATTCCACACAGCAGGTGTGATATAAACATCTCTATGTAGGGAATAATTCTCATAAGGAATAAGAGGCTGTGGCAAGTAAGCTGATAAATGCAATTCAACGCAGAAGTCCTCTACAATTAGTTTTTAAATTCCTACTACAGTGGTTATTTAAGAGCTATCTTTCTGAAACTTAACCTGACAAGTCATATTATCCTTGTTTATGTACTGAAATATTCATGTTCTTTTCCTTTTCTTTTATTCACTGTTAAAGAAATACCTCATTAAGGTGCTCTTAGACCTTATTAGTCTAGAGAGTGGAAGTGTGTGTACAAAGAGAAGTATCTCCACATGCCCCTGCTTCTGAATAATATTGACATAGATAAACATTCATGGAAAATTATCTGATCTCAACTCTTCTTTGTCTCCTTCTTCTCTATCTTTTATCAAACTGGGATTATAATAATAATTTTAAAATGTTACTATTTATATATACCAGGTTGTATCCATTACAGACAAAACAAGACTCTTAATGGAAACAAAGTAAATTTACTTTCAGGACAATGTCAGGCATACAGCTGACTTGAATTTAGGTAGTTTTGCAGTTTTAAAATTAGTTGTGCTTCCCACAGTGGTAATTTGTATCTCCTCCACCAGAGGTATAAAGGAAGATACTTAATGTAACAAATACATAAAGAGACAGATGCTTTCTAGATGACTAAACCTGTCCACTTCAGCAAAGGAAGAACACAGAATAGTTTGTGGTGAAGATATCAGGAAACAGTCTAGAAATTACTCCTTTACTCCTGAAGCTGTTGAAAAATGTCCTCATGAAAAAAAAAAAAAAAAAAAAAAAATTGGAAAGAAAAATATGCTAATCCTAATGTACATACAACATTCATCTATGTTCAGAACAGTGAAATACTGAAAAAGGCTTACTCCCACCATGTCCCTTGGCAATTCTCAGACCAACAAGCCACTGCCTTGTCTTTATGTTAGATAGACTTTGTTTAAAACACTGGAGAAGGAGGCAGCAGAACCACCTCCTTTCCTTCCTTCACCACCCCTGGATGTATCACTGAATATATTAATATGTGAGAGTGATGCTCTCACAGGAAGGGAGAAGAGCATCTTGCCCAATGAATTTTAGCACCAAGACTGGATTCTAACAGATGGGAGATGTGAACTGAACATCTTTGGGCACCATCATCTCCTAAATATCTGTGATATGAAAAGGGACATTGCTCTGTTGTAGTAAAGAAGCTGTATATCCCCTCCAGTGTGTATTTTGAACACCAAATCCCAAGGCATAAGGTATCTTTTCATAGCTTTGTTTAGAGCTCCAAAATCCTAGAAGGGCAGAAGATTCCAAACACTCCTGTCCTGTTATATCCCTCTTTAAAGCTGCAAACATAACCTATTTTCAACCTACAGCCAACATAAGGACACCTGTACTTTAATGCATTAGCTGTGGGGGAAGAAAATGGTGGTGCTGGGCTCTCCCTTAGTCCCAAGTTGAGATGAAGTCCTGAGCAGGGGGATCTAGATCCTCTTCAGATGCAACACAGGCAGCTACAGCATCCTGCTGATAACATGCAAGCCTTTGTTTCACTCCAGATCACCAAGCCAGTGTTTTTACCTTGTGTTCCTAAGTGAGGATTTCATGTATTTAATGTTGGGTACTCAGCATGCTGAAGCATGAGGCATCCTGCTTCCTAGCTATAGCCCTGAGACAAAGTTATCCAAAGCAAGAAGCTGTGTGATGCTTTTCAATTAGAAAAGCCAAAAAACCTGTGCCTATAATTGTCTATGACCAAAATAATCTTTTAAATAATAGTTCCTTCAGTACAGGGTGTGAAATATCATTGGCTCTGCTAGCCTGGATATCCCACTGTTCTGACAATTTCATTAAACCCTTAATAATCCTTTAAAATGAGCAATGATTAATCTATTCATTTGTAAGCCTTGTTGTTGAACGCAGTGATAGACATCATGTTCTTTCACTGTTAACAAGTGCTAATTCTTGGGCATTGTGACAAGTTTCATTTGTCAGTGTTCCTGCAATTTTCCA